>NW_027368092.1:0-52403 GCF_046119375.1 Phyllobates terribilis
GGACGGAAGATGACATGGAAGTCTCCCTCATGACAAAGATGGTCAAGAAATGGTTCAAGAAGAAAGCTGGTAAATGAGAGTCATCTTCTTCAGCAAAGCAATATCTCAAGGAGTACACTTGCTACAATTTCCAGGGAAAGGGGCATCTTGCTAAGACATGCACTAACCCTAAGGTCAAAGCATCTAAAAAGAAGGCACTTTTCTCGGTGTGGGGAGAAGAAGACGATGAAGCTTACCTCATGAAGGCAACCAAGGCCACTGCCTAATGGTTGTCACAGAGGCCCTTGCTCTTGAGGTAAAATATTCCGACCCCTTCCCTATTCGTCTCAATTTGCTAGAAACGAAAGAGCTTATCAACATAATTAAGGGCTTGTTAGAACATACTGAAACTCTAGAGTCACAAATCAATGAATATGAAGAGGAAGTCAAGGATCTACGTAATGAGTGTTTGGATTTGTCTACTAGGTTAGTTAACAAGGAAAAGACCCTAGTAAAGTCTAGGGAACTGAGCTTAATGACTAAAACCTGCAAGGGATGTAGTGGTAAGTAACCTCAAGGGGGACTATCTAAGGACTTGCACTCAAAGGTAGAAAGCGACTTAGGAATCATACTTAATAAACTCATCAATCTAACTAAATCTATTAATAAGAACACAGTTAATAAATCTGTATTTGTTAGATCCAGAACTGGACTGGGATGTGACTCGGATAGGGATTCCACTAAGGGCTCTAGCGCCAATGAGAAGCTTACTAGAGAATTAATTGAAAAAGCTGAGACCTTAGATAAAGCCCTTCAAACTTGTAAAAGTGAAATGAATTTCTTGAGAAAAAGGTAAAGGCACTTGAACAACCGTCAAGAGACACCAATTGCTGGTTCCAAGGAGGAAAGGCTCATAAGATGTATGTGAGCCAAGCCCAAGGGAACTCAGTAACACCTTTGATCCTAAGCTTAAGGATACAAGGCCCTTTAAACCTGGAAAGGGCAAGTACGGTTATGTCAAATACAATGAATGGTGTAGGTTCTGTGGTAATAACGGCCATACTATACATAACTGCAAGAAGAAGCATGCTCTAAGTAACAAGCCATAAAGGTCACCCACTCACAATACACGTGAAGTGATTGATTTGAATGACCCTTCTTATCTTGAGCATGTTCCTTCAACCAAAGGCCAGAAGCGAGTCAATAATCATTCTTCCTAATGTGAACAAGAAAGCTAATCCACCTAGAAAAGACGAGTTTCGATGGGTTCCAAAGTTTTGATTGTTTTATTGTAGGTAAAATTGAGCAACGGGAACAAATGGTACATTGATAGTTTCTCCTCATGTCACATGACCGGAGACAAGGAAAGATTACAAAAATTTCAGAACTATGACGGTGGAAGCGTATCATTCGAGTACAAAAGGGCTAGAGAAATTACAGGACATGGAAAGGTGCTTCTGAATGATAAAATAGAGATTTAAATGGTGAACTTTGTGGAGAGCCTTCGCTATAATCTATTGAGTGTCGCTCAGATCTGCGATGAGGGACCAAATGAAGTCACTTTTACTACCTCAAAGTGCTTTGTGAGGAACGATGGCAAATGAAATTATCTTAAATAGAAAGTGAGTCAATAGAACTTACACATTTTACCCTAGTTACATCCCTTAGAGTCACCTTTTCCTGGCTAGTATATAAGATCAAACCGCTTTGTGGGATCAAAGACTTGGGCACGTCAATCTACATCTCCTACACAAGATTCATGCGAAAGCGTTGGTCTGTGGTTTACTTCCTATCAAGATAGAGAATATGACACATTGTGCTAATTGTGTCAAGGGAAAACAAGTCAGAAGCTCGTTCAAGCCAAAGTCAGACATCACAACCAAGAAGCCCATTGAGCTTCTTCACATGGACCTTTTTGGACCTATGCGTGTTCAAAGCCCCGGTGAAGCACATTACATATTTGTGATAGTTGATGACTTCTCTAGATTCACATGGACACTCTTTTTATGCTCTAAAGATCAAGTCTTCACTCGCTTCAATAAGCTCGTCACTTTGCTTGATAACTCTCTATTACTACAAGTGCACTCCATTCGTTCAGACCATGGGGAATGAGTTTCAGAATAGCGAGATGCTTAGATACTGCATTGAAAGAGGTATAAGCCATAATTTTTCAGCCCCTAGGACTCCACAACAAAACGGAGTCTTTTGCAAGGAAGAACAAAACTTTAGTGGATATGGCGAGAATAATGATACTTGGAAGTGGAGTTTCTTCATCATTTTGGGCTGAAGCGGTGAACCATCTTGCTACATCACCAATATGGTTCTTCTACGCCCTACACTCGCTAAAACCCCATACGAGCTGATCAAAGGATATCCTCCAAGCATCTCCCATTTCAAGGTCTTTGGATGCAAGTGCTTTGTGCTCATAATTTGGGCAAATTTGATGCAAGAAGCGATGAAGCCATCTTCCTTGGCTATGTTCCAACGAGTAAGGCATATAAGGTGTTTAATCAAAGAACTAGAAATTTATGAGAGCATACACGTGGTTTTCGACAAAGGAACTTTCCATTCACTTACGTCTAACACTGCAGATCCATTCCCCAAAGTCGCCCTCTTAGAAGCGCCTTCAAAAAGCCCTCAAGCACCTTGTTCTAAAGCCTTAAATCCACTCTCCCCTCCATTTACATCCTTAGCTCCCATAGCCGGTGACTCAGACAGTGACAACGATGTGTCCTCTCACTCCGACATAGTTCCCATCACAACCCCTCCTACTAGAGGCTTCCAATAATAAGACGCTCATTCTCCAGGGAACATGATCACTCTCTTACACTCAGGAGCGCATACTCTCTCAAGGTAAGCTTTAGAGGCTCATCTAGAGGCAATCATCGAAGCACTTGAAGAATCCACTTCAGAGACTAATTTATGTGCCTTTAACGCCTTTGTCTCCCTCACCGAGCCTAAGAACATCAAAGAAGCCATCCTTAATCCATATTGGGTGGCCTCTATGCAAGAAGAGCTTCATGAATTCGAAAGGAATAAAGTATGGCGTCTAGTTCTGAAGCCCTCCAGTCGTACTATCATTGGAACTCGTTTGGGTCTTTAGAAACAAGCTCGATGACTCTGGTGCTGTGGTAAGGAACAAAGCTTGTCTTGTGGCTCAAGGGTACAACCAACAAGAGGGAATTGATTATATGAGACCTATGCTCCAGTCTCTCTTCTAGTGGCCATTCATCTTTGATAAAGGGATTGATAATCTATGTTTGTGGTACCCTAAGAATTGTGATTTTACCCTTGTTGGATATACATATGCTTACTATGCAGGTTACTTAGTTAATTGAAAGAGAACCTCAGGTATGGATCATTTCTTAGGCCCTTGCCTTGTTTCTTGGGGATCTTGAAAGCAAAACTCAGTAGCCGTGTCCACCATCGAGGCAGGAATACATAATGGTTTCTTTATTTTGTACTCAACTCCTATGGCTCAAGCAACAACTCAAGGACTTTGGTATTACTATGGGCTCTCTCAAAATAAGATGTGACAACAGAAGTGCTATCAACATCTCAAAGAACCCTGTGCACCACTCTCGAACTAAGCACATTGACGTTCGTCATCACTTCCTTCGAGACTATGTAGAGAAGAAGAATACATAGCTTACCCATTGTAGAACTGAGGATCAAATAGCTGATATTTTCACCAAGGCCTTGAACAAGGTACCATTTATCAAACCTAAGGCTACACTTGGGATTGACCCCGCTTCATTAAGCATCTCCCTTTCATTTTAAGCTCTTTCCTCCTGACTCCTTAAACTACACGCTTCTTGTAAACTTGGGAAATTAGGTCTATTATATGTGCGAGCCTAGACTATACTCTTAGGGGTATTTTGTCTCTCGCATGCTCTGTGTGATGCTTATTGATAAAACGCTTGTTATGCCCTTCTAGGATTGTACTATTGCTTGCTAAAATTTGATATCTTTGAAATGCTCTCTTTTTTGAAGCCTTGATATATAAACACAATGATCACTTCTTAACCATATAATAAATCCCACCAGATATGATTCGTGTTTATAAGCTAGTCCCTTAGCCTTGATCTTTGTGTTCCATTCCCTATGACCACTAGTCCACACCTGGGAATATTCACTTAGATGACAAAGAGTCTTCCTATTTATGCTTAGCACATGTTTATTTAAAGAACTATGAAGTCCCTTTGTGTGTTTGAATTAATTTAAGTGCTTAAGCTAGTAAATTTATCCCGCTGAGAATGGGAACTGAGACACAACACCTTAATAAGATAGGGACCGAGTTTTATGAGTAAATACTAAGGCCAGAGTGATGGGAACTGAACTTAGGGACCGACAGAGTATGGGGACCGAGAACACAGAAAATGGCACGAAGCGCAGATTTTTAGGAACTGAACATAGGGACCGATGAAATCATAGGGAACGAGCACCCAAACGGCTACCGTAGTTCCTAGGCCATGATTACGCCCCAGCTCCCATATGGTAACCTGCTTCACCCAGTTTCGAGGCGCCTAATCTCCTCTGAAGTGAACCGTTGCACCTCCCATATAAAACCTAAACAAGTCCATATTTGTACTCTCTTACCCCATTCATCTCACTCTCACTAATATCTCTCTCTTTCTCTTATCTCTCACTCAAAATCTCTCAAGCTCCTTCAAAAATCTCAAATGGCCAACCCCATGAACTTAACTCCCAAAGAATGGGAGAAATTTCTTAAGTATATGACTTTTCTTCAATCTCTTCCCACCAGCTCCTCAAATCCGTCACCACCTATACCAGCCACAGAACATGTGCCACCATCGACCGTCGAAAACCCCACAGACCCTAACCACCACAGCCTCCGTCCACTCTCTGGGACATCAAACCCCGGAGAAAATCCCTTCACCACCACTAGAAGCTACATGGCCTACCTCCTCTCGTCACCACCACTCCCACTCCAATGGAGGAGGATAAAGCCCAAATAACCGAGCCCATCCATTCCATTTCTTCCACCACCCCGTAGCCCACCTCGTCCAAATCCAGTGAGCACACACCTACTATCTCAGCTCACGAGGAAAGCCATCCACCAACCCTTTGCTCTAACAACCCCTACTCTCACCCTCACAGCTCCCCAGTCCCCAAAAGCCGCACACACCTAAAACTCCCTCTCGAAATCACCCCTCCTCACCACAGTTAAAAAGGCCAAAGGCCTCTTGTCAAAAGCCATCATCTTAATGTAGAGCATCTCAGAAAGCCGTCTCCCACCTCCACACGACAACTTTGGGACGCGCATGGTGATCGAGACCATCATAATAGGGCAAGGGTTTTAGATCACCCTGGATCTGGTGGAGTTTGATGTTGCCGCCACTGTCTCCACCTTAGAGCGCACCCGTTGGTGCGAGCTAGAAGAGGAACATTTCGCAGTCGACCTTGACAAAGTGCGAAGATTTTACAGCGCCTTGGTTCCCATGCCTCCATCCTCAAGCCATCCCTACTCAGTCGCGCAGATACCGTGAGGAGACGAGCCCAAGACCGCAAATGTCAAGCTCGTCGCCAAGGTAAGCACATGAAGTATGCTTTTAATTAAATACCTTCTTGCTCTAGTTCGTACCAAGAAGTGCCTTACATGTTGTTTTCTTATGCATCATTTAATAATTCCTCTAGAGAGCACGCACTTACTATACTTAGTTTCCCTTATTTAATATTGAGCTTGACTTTTTAAATGATGTCAAAAGGGGGAATAATACATGCATATGAGATATTTGATTAAGGGGTAACTAGCCCTTGCGGTAAGTTCAAAGGGAGATATATGCTAGTTGTTCACAGGTTAAGGGGGGACCAAAACTATTTCCTACTCATTTCCTTTGGCTAAATTTTTAGATATGTGCCAGGGATTCTATGTTTTTCATCATTAAAAAGGGGGAAATTGTTGGTTATAGGAACTAGCTACTAGTATCTATAACTATGAGCTCTTAATTTTCAATGATAACAAATATCTTTATATACTAATGTCTACCTTGAGTGAGTTATTGCAGGATAGCAATAGGCCTTCGAGCAAATTAGGTAATTGGAGAAAAGGAATTAACGAGCTTAAGTTAGGAAGATGGAGCGAGTCAAGCGAGAAGCAAAACACTCAAGCGCTTCACCATAATCAAGGGAACCGCGTACATAGTTAGGAAACCGAGTAATGGAGTAAGGGAACCGAGTAATAGAAGTTCCAAACAATAGAAGGGAGTGACGCGTTGAAGGGAACCAAGTGAAAGGAAGGGAACCGAGCACTTAAAAGAGGAAATATATCTTTAAGCTGCTATAAAAGGAAAGATAGATTTACCAAATATCTCCTAGATTCGTAATCTAGGTTGTAAAAGCTACTTTGTTATCTTAGATATTCAGTTACGATTTATTGTCGTATTTATTATTTTTATCTAGCTTTTCGTAGATTAGTTCCCAACAATTATTTCTTTAGTATAAATAGTTTAGATTACTGATTTAGAAGAGGTTTTTCATCCTAAGAGGTTATCTTTGTTGATTTATAGTTTAGGCAATATCTAGGCGAGTTTAGAGACGAACTAAGAACTGTGTGTTCGCCTTGAAGTTTTTAACTCTAGTAGAATCAATGAAGAAAATCTTTTTAATAACCATTGTTCTTAAAGTTATTAATCTCATTCTGCACAAAAGATACAATCTTTAGTTAGATTAAGGTACTCAAATCACACGATCCACAGTTTATGAATGGATGGATATTGATTCACCTTATCACCTTCAGCTATTCAACTATGTGTTTGATCCTTGTGTCCTATTAACTCTTAATTCTTGATTCTAGAGTTATCCCGATTAAAGATATAGATTATGAAAGCTAACCAATCAAATCACAACCTAGATTTAGCTCTCAACTCAGAAATTCACCTCCGCAAAACCAGAATCCTATAAATTGTGCTTGTTACTAGATTTACTTATTACATTGATTAAGAAAATCCTAACGTATGAAATTCGATCCTAAATCTAGGTGGCCTACCTAAATGAATTCATGAAAGGCAACGAAATTAAACCAATAAGATATAAAATAACAAACCAGAATACGAATTCAGATAAAACACTCACAAAAACCGTAGTCGAAAGTTTCAAGATTTTAGGTCAATCAACAATTGAGTTCAGTTCTCCATGAAAGGGAAGACAGAAGATGAACGACTTATCTTGGTGGTGAGAAATCGTCCTTTCTCAACTAACCCTAATTCCTAGGATAAAAAAGTATAATCTCCCTTCAAAAGGGCAAACTTGGAATTCAATAAATCAAAATTAATACTACGAAACTTAAAAACAGTAACTAACTGGATAAAATCCTAACAACTAAGATAACGGTAACGTGAGAAATGTGTGGCTCACAACTTTGCCGAGCCATTCTGGCCGTGTGTCGTGGGTTTATGGCCGCGGGGCACATCCATGGCTCTGGAATTACTTTGCTCCTTGCTTCTACATACGCCAACTTATGTATCCTCTAGTGTCTCTTCCTCCTCCCAAGCTCCTTGATATGGTTGAATCCTCAATTTTAACTAAAAACTTTGTAATAACCTCCATTTAGCATAAAGTCGTCTCTCGAACCATACACATCCAGACTCCACTAATGTGCTCCGTTCCTCCATAGAATATGTGCTAAATCGTTCTAAATGAGCTATATGAAATAGCTCACATCAAGGTAGCTATTTATTTATTTATTTTTGTCCCGAAACACACACACACACACACACAAAATCAAAGAAAAAATAATGAGCAAAACATACCAATAGAGATAACAACACAATATTAACAATTGGTCCCGATAACAATGCCAAAATTTAATGTGGCTAAAACCTACTCGGAAGTGTACGGAATCAGTTGTAGTAGTCAAGTGTGGATCCTACAGAGATCAATGTAATATTAACTGAAACAACTACCGGTGTGCTAGTCTGAACAGATATGATATTTGTGAAATCAAGCTAACTAAGCTAACAAATAAAACAGATAAAGATACATAATATATATGGCACAAACTCTGCCTGAATCTAGTTTAATTATTAAAGGTAAGTCATCTAAGGTGATTTACTAACTCCTTTCAGACGATAGTAAACGTGGCTAAACTAAACTAGCAATCGCCGTCTCCCAGAGCTAATCTCATTAAAACCCGTTAGCGCACTTACAATATACATATAAACCAAAATAACATCGAATTTGCGCTCTGTTAAATCAACCTAAACCTAGAACAACAATGCAATAAAAGCTAGAGACAAGAAAATGCAATCTTAATACAAAATAATAATCCCAAGTTGATAAACGCTAGCACAATAATACCGGTGTTCAAATTGAACTAGCATAAATTTCCAACGTGAAGATCAATCCCATAATCATTGAAAAAAGGACGAACCGTTGTCTTTCCCCAAGCACCAAATTCACGAACTAAAACTACAAAAAATAAATCAAGACTCTACTAATCCTTCTTCCAATTTATTTTGTAACCCCCTCAAGTAACGGAGACCCAAAAGCCTAAAAACTAATTCATCTTCTACTCTATCTAACCCCCTTGAATCTTAGGCTCCCAACCAAGCTTGGATGATCAATCTTTCTCCCATGTAAGCTACTTCCCGTTATCAATATTTGGAGTATGGGGGAGAAGATCGACCCATTGATTCATCTATCTAGCATATTTTAGCTTGATTTTGGAGTTATTTTGAGTTTTTGGGTCATTTTGAGAGTTGGTTTGATTTAGTCTTGTATTTGATGTATGGGTCTTGTTTGGATTTGAGTTTTAGTTGGTTTGAGATTGTTGAGATTTTTGTTAGTATTTATTTCAGTTTATTTGATTTATCAAGTCTGTAACTATGATGATTATTTTATAAGAAAAGAAGAAAAAAGATGAAAAAAAGATATAAGAAAATAAGAGCCCTAAATGAAAAAATGTATAAAAAATCTTGGGATGTACTGAAAACCGTAAGGGGCAGTCCATGCAAGAAGCATGTAGTTCGAGTGGCTTTTAGACTGGTACAAAATTGGACTTGAGTGTTGTAAACACATGTGAGACCATCTAGAAAGAATTAAGTGGCTTGGTGAAAACCCTACCAGGCTCCATGATAGAATGAGCAAAAGAGTGTTAGGATCATGATTTTTGTTGGAGTTGGCATCATAAGAAAAGGTGATATAAGGAGTTGGATAGTTCACTTCAGAGCTATAAAGAACTAAATGGGAGTTAGGATTTGATTTATTCACATTACTTTACCTGATATTTGGAGTATAACCGCTAGCATATTCTTTCATACTTACTGAGGGGTTCACTTTTAGCTTACTCGAGGACGAGAAAGGTTTATGTATGGGGAAATTTGATGTAGTGATTTCACATGGAGTATCTAGCGGTTCTTGGCCGAGGATTAGTAGAGGTTATGTGTCGTTTGAGTGAAACTCTAAAGTCCTGATACGGAGATGATATTTTATGGATTCACAAAAGAATCAAAGGCGACATATTGGAACTACATTTAGGAGTGGATGCTATGAGAAGAGTTTTTGATAAGATCCCGCGACCATGGCTCACACTATTGGTAACTGAAGATTGAAGAAGAACGAAGATCCGGATATGTTATTGTCCTTCATCACGGACCCATAATCTCGCACTTGCATCGGGCCCTTGAAGTCGGAGCTATCCTTTTCCATGACACGTTTGCGCTTTCCCTTAGCCACTATTGAGCCCCTGCTTTCTACGAGCTTGTTTGTTAATTTCCATCCGTGATTGCGCTACTGTTCACCCGCGATCCCAGAATACTTTTCATCCAACACTGTACACATGCAATTACTTTTCACGTGGGTTACTATTCATGCATTACTATTCATCCTCAGTGACTTTGCTCCTTTTCCACTTTCCTTATTTACTTCTTTTATGATTCTATTTATTTCTTTTGGAATATTTTTTGCCTCAGACTCTCTCATTATTTAAGGCCTTATTTTAGGTTTTTAAATTAACTTCAGCTTTTATCTTTTATTTTTCTCTCTCTCTCTCTACAAAGAACTAACTTCATCCTTGTTTTGCTTTGACGATTGAAGCCTTCAAATTATTTCGGTTTTGAGGTTTCTACCTTTATTCTAATCCTATTCGTTTTTTTTGGTTTATCTTTTGCTTAAATCTTGTTGTGTGGATATTTGATAAGTGAAACTCTTTTCTCTCTTGATTTCATTCATACTCACTTATTTGTTACGTTACACAAACACGAAAATCCCCCTTTGGCTACTTAAGTTGGTCATATATTTGTTTGAGAAATAGATTATCCGACTCTCTTGGAATTCAACCTGTACTTGCCTACTATAACGTTATAGTTAGACGGTTCGGAATTACTTCGATTAGGCGTAGTGAATTTAAGCATGTCAGGCAGTTTTACTTTCAAAGAGGAATAAAGAAATCACCCGCGGGGTGGATCTCGTGGAATACTAATCTTGTGGCTCTTATCAAAGTAAGAGAGCCAGAAACCTTGTGTGACTTCAATAGATACTAGACTGTATCATGTAAGATGCTCAAGGTTCTAGACCTTGGAACTAAATGGAATCTCAAAGTCGTCGAAAGAATCTCGCACAATGAACCAATAACGGACAACATTGTGCCATGTAATATCTTTAAACATCTAGTAAGTGAATGGATCTTTGTCAACTCCTCAAACAATAAGGTAATGAAGCATGGTAAAATGTGAGACTGTGGGGGTACAACATCGCAAGACAGTAGTGCGAGAGTATGTCGTTAGATTATCCCGCACTAACTATGCAAAAACGATACGTATATAATCAATGTAACTTCCTAACTAGTCCTATTCAACTAACAAATAGTTTAATGATAGCAAGGGTTGAATCCACATAGAGGAAGATTAATCGCAGAATGTTTGCTTATGTTTAGCTATGCAAATCAAGTAACATGAAAGGGGTTTGTTTGTTTGGGTTTTCTATAACTAATGAACGAATGACTACAATTTGTATATTTGATTGGGAAAATACTTAGTAAGATTCATATCCGTATTCAGTTGATATCTTGTTCATTGTAATTCTCAATTCCATACCTTTTACATACAATCGGTGTTCCTATTCCTTGTTTATACTAACTAGTAGCACAACCAGATACTAATAGTGTATCTACTTAGTTAACCATAAAGCCACCCATGGTTCAAACTAATAGAGGTGATAAGCATAGGAATATGATAGGATATGAAGTAGGAAAGCACAACAAGATACTTAGCTAGTCCACAAAACAAGTCTTTCTATTGACTAGCACAACAAGATACAAGTACAAAACATGTGCTTCTAAGGGATAGATATGCTCAACTTTTAACAATCTAAACCTAGCAATGGTAAAAACAAGTGAACTTTTGATAATCAACCTAGAATTTAATTCAATCAACCCGAAATCAATTAAGCACAAAAGGAGAGATAGCAACAAATAACAATGTAAACGAAAGAATTACTCACAACAGAATCAAACCAAAACTTTTACTAACTTGCTAAGAAATGCAAACTTAGTTCTTCAAAACTATAGTAGGGATGAGGTAGTGTGAATGAATAATAAAATGAAAGATGAATGGTATCCTCTAATTCTATCTCTACTTAACCTAAAAAGAATAAAATAATATAATAATAAAGTCTCAATCAAAATTAACCAAAAACAATAAAACAAATTAGAAAATATATGAAAGTTGGGAATACCTCGGGAAATACCCGACACCGGCGACGTTTGTTTTTATGAGGCAGTGATAAAAGAGGTTTTGCGAGATATTAATCGATGAAACCTGCGCTATGCATAAGTATGATATTATGTTCAGTATAACTATCCAAAAAAATACTAAACTAACAAAATGGTAGTTAATGGAAAGTATGGGTTGAATCCACATGGATGTTCTTATTTTTAGCTTAATTATTCTTATGAATTTAATTACGCAGATCAAGTAACGAAGGGGTTTTCAATGATTTCTATCCTAGAAAATTGAACAAAGCACAAGTGATGAATATATGGATGGGAAAAGTCTTAGTAAAGTATCGTGTCAGTATTCATTAGCATTGATGATCATAATAAATCCAAAGCCTATCTTTAATGAAAACGTTGTTCATATTCCTATTCAAAAGTAACTAGAATTACAACCAAGTAATTCTAATCATATCTACCTTAGCCAACCATGAAATATCGATGAATTAGAGGCAGTAAGTCAGGAATATGCAAGATATGGTGGTAGCAATGAACAACCAAATAGTAAGCTAGTCCATATTTAAGTATCTGCACGATAGACTACCACACTAGATACTAACACAACATGCTCGCTTGGAAGGAATATATTTGCACAACCATATACAGTCTACCCTAGCAATAGATAAATCAAACAAAATCCTAGATTGTCAGAATAGAATTCAATTAAATAAACTAATAATCATTCAATGAAGAAATTTGATAAACTCATATCAATAAACTACTGAAACATCAACTTTACTTTACTAAGAAAACAAAAAATTAGTTCAACATACCAAAATACGAAAAACTCAAGTTTGGTATGGAGGGTGTTGTAAATTATCAAAGTCTAGAAACTCCAACCCAACTTTCCTAACATAACACTTCCTAAAATAAGTAAGTCTTGCAAAGGAAGCTGTAACTAAAATTTGGAATCAAAATAAAACAATGAAAAGTGATCCCAGAAGCTTCATTTGTGAATGAAGGCTGCCCCTAACTAAAGGGGGTCGCCCCTAGTGTAAATCTGTGTATCTCAGAAGTTAACTCGAACGAAAGTTGACCCTTGTCAAAGACATTCGCCTTTCAATCAGTATTTGATTCTTCCGTTTTTCTCTAATCTACATGGAATAACTTTGCTTTGATTCTTCAACATAACTATGTAGATCATCATAAATATACATAAATAGACAATACAAGAGGTGGACCAAATACGTAACAAAGTAGGTTAAATAACTCCTAAAATAGTGCTAAAACTATGCATGTATACACGTTGTAAATGCGTATGTTAGGTGACGATTGCCGATCCTTAATCTACTTCTGCAGAATTGTCTTTCGAACTGTACGACAATCACGGGTCTCGTAACCACGACCACCGTCCTTCATCTTTCGCTCTTTCAGCTTCTCTTCCTCTTGATCTTCATTGTCGCTCCGGTCTTCAGTCTTCTTAGCTTGTCTTTTAACCTTGTAGACTTGATCTTGATCTACAATTTAGCTATTTCAAGTCTTCCAAAATCTAATGCTCTATAAAATCATTTGACTAGTACATTACTTGCATAATACACAAAAATTCTAAATGTGCTAAATCAAACTCTCCCCAACTTAAAATCTACTCGTCCCGTGTGGAGTTAGACTACCACTCATCTTTTGACATGTAAATCATGTAACAATCTCAAGCGAAAGAACACTCAACAAAGAAATAAAAATAATATGCTCATTCTTAATCCAAACCCAACCTAATACAATAGAAGAAGTTATTGACTAGAATTTGACTTTCGTCATCTCTCCAATTCTAAATATTAGATTCCTGTTGTTGACGAATGAAGAAAACCTTTAATTGAGCTATCATTTAGGGAAGTTGACTAAGGTTGCACTTTTTACGTTCGATATGCACATAAATGTGGGTGTAATGTGTGTAAGAGGATAAAAACTTTGTCATACGGTCCCGATTCAATTATATGATGAATGTGATACAATTTTACACTCCGTAATATGACGAAACTAAATATTACAATTGGTTAATTAATTATAGAAGTTAGCATTAGTTAGACGTATTAGTTAATATATACTTAGTTATTTCTGTAGTGCACGCATCATCAGTTTACTTTATTAGTGCACGTATTGTTATTAGAGTTACGTGAGTTGTTTAGAGTCATTAGATTAGGTAAATTCCTTTTATAGTTCTAGAATTTAAGCCATATATAAGATTTAGGTTTACTATGAATAAAGTGAGATTAGTGATATGGAACCGAGTTTCAATTCAATTGTGATAAGATGAACCAATTCTACGTTAATTATATAAGTTAGCATTAGTTACACGTTTTAGTTAACAAATAATTAGCTATCGTTTTAGTGCATGCATCATTAGTTTATTATTATAAGTGCACGTTAGAGTTACGTGAGTTGTTTAAAATCATTAGTTTATTATTATAAGATTAGGATTTAGTTCAGTTTAATTCCTTTTATAATTTTGAAATGTCGAGTCACATAGAAGATTTATGTCATAAGAAAGTGAGGTTTGTATTTGTTTAAGAATACAAACGGACTCCATTGAAGTCGTGAATCTCAAGGTTATAATTTGGCTTAAATGTCTATCACGAGTATAATAGTATAGTTTTAGCATATATTTAGTGATGTATTGAGTTGTATTGTTGTGTATTTGGTCTGTACGGAGGTTTAGAAGAGAAGAGAAGAGAAGAGAAGAGAAGAATGAAAACGAAGACGAGCATATTAAAGATCAAGAAGGAGCTGAAGGAGTCTAAAGACTGGTCTCTCGACAACGCCCGCCTATGCACTTTCGGTGCTCGCCGATGGAATTCCAGGAATTTTTCCACTCACAACTGGCGGCGGCCGCCGACCACCTAGCGGCGCCTGCCGATCGCTACAGAATCAAGATGGAATTTTCCTATTTTCTATCTTTCTCTTAGACTTTGGTTGTTGAAGTTTGTTAGTTTCTGGATTTTTTTGTTATTTTTATATTATAATTTGGGAAGATAGAATCTAGGACTTCGCTAAGTGGTTATTAATACCCTCTTTTCATTATCTCCTAGATAGATTGATTTTTTTTCATCGTTCAACATTATCAAGTAGTTTGAGTTTTACGTTGAGTTTTTCATGTGTTAAAAGCTTTCTTTTCAAGACCTTGATTTGTTATCTCTGGTATGGAGAACTAAACACTTATATTTTAGTAGAGTTAGTGGAGGTATTAAGTTGATATATGTTGTGAGTTTATCTAGATTATTCTTATACTGAACTTGTATGTTTTATCTTGATTTGAACTATTGATTGAATTGTTAGTTGAGTTCTTGATTGATCACCTAGGATTGGATTGATTATTTCGTAATGCTAGGATAGATTATTCTGTTAGTTACTTTTTATTCCTTTGAAGTAAACATACTATGCTCGTATTTGTTTGAGCTTGGATTCATATGTAGAGAATTGTATTATAGGATAGTTGTTCGGCTAATTCTTCTCCTATTGCTCCTATTGCAGAGATCGAGCGCGAGTTTCATCATCTACGAAGAGATCGAGCACGTGATTTGGAGGGAGAAGAAGAATTCATTCGTTACTTATTCCAGACTGAATCTGAAATGGCTAGAAGAGTGATTCTGGAGTCATTGACAGCTCCTAACTTGGAGCTTCCAAGTAGATCATTGGCTCATCCTGAACACCAGAGATCCGACATTAATACTGGGGTAATACACTTGCTATCTAAATTTTCTGTCACATCGACTGAATATCTGATCCAACACTTAGATGAGTTCATGGGAGTGCACGAATTTGAAACACTCAGATGTGTATGAGGAGCAGATGAAGATGCGATCTTTCTCCTTTCCCTTAAAGAATTCTTCTAGGAATTGGTACCATACTTTGGCACCGGGAAGTGTCACCATCTAGGTGGAAATGAAGAAGCTTTTCGTATCTAAATATTTCCCATCGATCAGATCCAACCTCTTGATGAAGAATATCTGCAGGATAGAGCAAGAACCTGAAGAGCCTGTCTACGAATACTTTGAGAGATTAAAAAGGTAAATCAAGAGCTTCCCATACCACATTTATCAAGAGAATGATCTCATTTTATATCTATACGGTGGTCTTTGCGAGGATGACCGTCGAATGGTGAATGTCGCGTCCCTAGGCAATATTCTGAAGTTAACTTACAAGGAGAGCTTTGCTATTTTCGCCACTTTAGGATATGATTCAAGACAATATACGTGGATAATATCTAGTAAGTGAAATATCTCAAGTGCAAGTCAAGCAAACCCTGATGATATTGCACTTCTAAATTAGGAGTTTAAGGCTCTGTGGCACGCTCCAACAAGTTAAGGTATGTGAAGCTTATGAAGATGAACTCCACCCAACTCATGCATACCCATCATTCCAGAAGGAAGTAAATGTAGTTTTCTTTCAACAAGAGATGGAGAGGCCGCCCTACAGTGGACAATATGATAAAACCATGGAGCAATCATCCCAACTTTAAATTGGGAAATACGGAGAACTAATTGAATCCCCTTATGAGGCCCCATCAAAATTCTTATGATGAAATTATAAGGGTATTAGTTGCGAGCTACACCGACTCCTAAAGAGGTTTAAAGCAAGTAACTATTGCCAAATGTGAAATTCCAAGAGACCATCGGAAACTTTGACAAACAGCTGAGTCAACTGACCGGGTTGTAGGACAACTTCAAGAACAAATTTTGGATCGCCTCCCGTCAGAAACAAAGAAGAACCTGGACATATACAATGTGAGTGTCATGGGAGTGTCTCTTGAGGTTTTTGAGAGTGATGACAAGGCCATAATAAGGAAATATGACGAGAAATTTGTCCCCCATGGTGATCCAGAAGAAGGAAGAAAAGAAGAAAACATGGCTCTATCCGGTGGCACCCTCTCCTTTGATATCGACGCCCGCCTGTTTGTATTGGTAATTTCCGGAGAGGAGAATTCACCGCCCAACGATCGCCAACCGTTGTGGAGTGCCCTCTTTCGAGAGAAGAAGAGTAATACCAGCGCTCGTCAGTCTGATTTTGATGTTCGCTTCCGTGAGGAAGGTGAAAATGTAAAATTTGAGGATTTTGGCATCCACTACCTTGATAGAAGCGCTCGCCGCCGTGTGGAGGAGGAGAATTTGGCAATCGTCAATATGACTTAGGCGCCCGCCTCCGATTGGACTTTGAAAGTGAAGATTCAAATGATATGATCGACAACCTCCTCCCACCTTTAGGCGCCCGCGACCGTACGATCTTGCTAAAGGAAGATTCTGATGCTGATTCGGGTGGCCTCCCCTCACCTATAAGCACCTTTTTTCCGGAGAACAAAGATAGAAGACAATTCTCCGTTTTTTGGGAGTGATGAGAATGTCAATTCCTATGTCGATCCATCCATGTTCAAGGCTTTTACTAGGAATTCGATAGTGCCTAAGGAGGAAGATTATACACCATATGCACCATTCCAAACCGCTCTGAGCAAAATGAAATTGCTGAAGAGGCATAAGGATATTCTTGATATGTTTCGCAACATCGAGGAGAATGTGCCTTTATACAACGAAATGCATGTGGACCCATTTGCACCAATATTTTTAGACGGGGTGGCTACACGTAGAGAAGAGCAACGGATATGATCTCTTAAGAAGAAGATAACGGGCAAGAAAAGTTCTGTGGTGCTCCAAAACATTCCTAGAAAGTGTGAAGGCCTGGGAATTTTGCCGATCGCAACTAACCTTGGGAAAGAGAAGATAGACCGAGCCTTGATTAAGTTAGGTGAGTCAATAAATGTCTTACCTTCTTACCTATACTATTCTTTAGGCCTTGGTCCTTTGAGCTAGACCAGAGTCACCATTCAATTGCCTGACAAATCCAATATTCTTCCATTAGGAAAGTTGGAGGATGTAGTGCATTTAGGCGAGTTTACTTGCCCCGCGGAATTTTATGCCATCCAAATGAAGTATGAGGAAAAGGTTAATGTTGTTTTAGGGAGACCTATTATGATAACCGTGAGCGCGGTAATAGATGTGCGAGCAGGCATAACCATGATGGGTTATGCTGGTAAAACCGTCACTTTTACTATTGATGGGACTATCACTAATAAACCATCAGTTCAGTCCTCATATGGGATTGACACAGGTTGTCTCGGGCTCGAACAATCATATAGACAGCGGTACGAGAAAGCTGATGCTCGGTACTAGTGATGTTTTGGGCAGTGACCGCACAAGACTAATCTTACAAGGAGGAAAAAGTTTATCAACCATTGATTTAGGTGTGCATGATGAGCTTAAGAGTAAAGAGAAGCCCCACAAAAGTGTAAATGTGTGGGAGTGTGTATGGAGTTCATTGACAAGGATACAAAGCCTAAGATTAAACACCAACAAGACGCACTCACAAGTTCTTCAATTTTAATTGGTTTTGGTTTTGGCGAGCTAAAGCTCTGAAGGACTCGAAGAACCCATATGTGAGTTGATCTTAAGGGAGTCGAGCCAAAACTCTGAATAAGGCATTTCTTGGAAGGCAACCTAAGCGAGGTATTTTTCTTTTCGTTATTTTAGTTATCTTAGTTTCAAATTTTAGAGTAGATTGAGTCAGTTTTGAGTCAATTTTCCACCACATTTTTAGCTTTAATGTAAATTATTTTGTCTTTTGAACTACTCCCTCTGTCCCAAAATGATGTTCCCATTTTCTTCCGGCTCATTTGCAGAGACGCGTTTTGCGTCTTAAATATCTCCAATTATATATCATCAAAAAATAAAAAAATTATATGTAGTTAAAGTACTCGTTGGGACGAATAAAACAAGATCATACATGACTATGTTTTTCCGTACATATAGAGAGAAATCAAGAAAATTGTGTAGAAGTGTGAATAGTAAGTAAAATTGAAACGGGAACAACAACTTGGGACGGAGGGAGTATCATTTTTCGAAACCAAGTGAAAGCGAGGTTTTGTGAGGAAAATAGTCAGAGTGTGAAAAAGACTTGAGCAAATAAATATAGAGTGGAAAAGAATAGGGCGGAAAGAAAAATATAAAAAATTCAAAAAAATATATAGAGGGATGAGATAAAATCTGAGAGAAAAGTCTATAGAATGGGGAAAGAAAGTTGAGTAAGGGAGTGTTTTAGTGGTGATTTGTTTGAGGAAATCTAAGAAAAAATAAGAGAGTTGTGTGAAACAAATGAGTACGAGTGTGAGAGCTTTTTTACAGGAATCTGAAATTCAAGAGATATATCCAAAATTCTAGATTTACCCCATCCTCTTTAAACTTCTTCTTCCTCCACAATTCTTCGTATACTCAAACCCACAAAGCCCACAAGCTTCTTCCCCCTCTTTCCAATTCACCTCACTTATATAGCTCTCCCTTACCACATAAAATCCACAAAAGAACCAAATTTCATATACCACTTTCACCCCTCCCCTTCAAAATAAAAAAGCAGCAACTTTTTCACCCGAGCAGATTTTGGCGCGCCTATCTTTCACTACTGGTGCTTGTTGTTTGTAGCATCAAATTGATTTTACGGAGATTCCACCAAAAGCTGGCCGTTCCACCACTTCCATTGGGTTTGTGTTTTCCAAATCTACAGTTTGACAAGTCATTTGTCCGATTTGAAGGTGTGGCGCATAATTTAAGTGTTTGTCAAGTTCCAAAACCGTTTCCAATTTCTTTTAGTTGTGTTTCGACATATCCCAGTGGCCGCGTCCCAGAACCGGTGACCACTCCTTCGGATTTTGTAGTTATGTCTGTCTATTGCCTCAAGAAGTGAAGCCCTGCCGTCGTCGGTGAAATTTTTGAATTCATAGTTATCGGCGGCCGCCTATAGCAAGCAGCGCATGGTGTCATGTCCACAATCTAAAAGCCCAGATACATTTCAGTGCCTGTCAAAGCCCATCCACTCCTTCTTCCATAGCAAGCCTTGGAACTTTTGTGATTGCCAAAAGTGTCCAGCGCCCGACAATTTGAATCTTTAATATTTCGGGTACTTTCTTTACTCAGCCTTTTTCTCGTACTTCAATTATGAGCACTTTGCACCAACCATCGAGCTCAAGGGCCGGTCCTAGCAATGCTCCATCACCGAAGAGGGCTAAGAAAGTGATCAACTTAACTCAAATTTGGATTAATGTTGCCTCCCGGGGCCTTATGAGTACAATGTTATTCGATGATAACTTCACAAGGGAGTTAAAAATTTATGATTGGTTATGGGAGATGCTCACACACTGTTGGTCTTGGCAATTTCTGTGGATATTCCACCCCGACTTTCTGGAGTTGGAAACAAGACTTTTTAACGACTCTCAAGGTGGATGCGCAAAGGAAGAGGTTATGCTTTAATTTTTCTGGTGCTTCCCACACATTGAGGGTGTATGATTTGGATAAGATCTTTGGTGTGACTTCTCCTCCAGTAGATTGCGACTGGATGGACGAGAATGGGCTGTTCGACTTATGGTTTTATTCTACAGGTGCAGCCTACAACACCACGATTACCAACTATAATTATCAATGGTCGCACCCGTACCTTTGTCTCACCCACAAGGTGATACATTTGGCATTCTATGGCCAACCGGAGATCAACAAGATGTCGCTGGTAGATTCACATGCCATTTGTACTATGATGAAGAATAGTTCCACGATGCTCAATAGGGCGGCCATTTTTGTGAAAAGATGTGAGAAGTTTCAGGGAGATTTGGGTGGAAAGATTTTTCTATCGGGTATGATTTTCTTATTGGAGATGCTCTTAGGCTAGAACGCCCTGAGGAGGATCCCATTTTTCACCGCTTCCGGTTTGACGATGGTCGAATGAGGATTTCCATATGTTACATAGTGACCGGGAATATGTTCTGGCCGAGAACGGAAGACAACAGTTGCATGATGTGCATCGTTATGTTTTTGGTGGCCGAAGCATGCACAATATCGAGTTTGCTAGGCCCAATCATTTTCCCGTTTCCGAGCGACTAATACGAGGACTAGGATTTTCGTGCGGGTACGGGGATTTATTGTTCCACCTGTTGCTGAGGACGTGCCTGTGGCCAAGAATGTTGATTCTTCCAAGTCGGACTATGAGTGAGTCAAGAGTCTAGATCAGCGCTGCACAGTGTATACTAGGATCCAGGACTAGTGCTACACCAAGTTCATGGCATAGCAGAACACTCAATGGGCTCTATATGATGAGCATATGAGAATTATGATATAGCAGATGCAAAACTAGGATGCTTTCACTAGGTCCTAGTATCCAGGATATCCACCACCACCACCTCAACAGTTGGGGTATTCTCTATTCCCTCCTTCTTCATTGAATTTGTCTGATATTCACATTAAGGACAATGCTTCCTTTAAGTGGGGAGGATTAGATTATATTTTCTATTTATGTTTTTCAATAATCTAGAAAAATTGAGAAAATTAATAAAGAAAAAGAGACAAAAAATGACAAGAGCTAAAATGAAATCCTGGGATGAGTGAAAACCTTTCGGAAGCACTCAAGCAATAAGCAAGTAGTCTAGCTGGCGTTAGGCCTGGCAATATGAGATTTATGAGAGATGTGAGGTGGGTGAGATTATTTTTATGAGAGCCTTAAGTTAAATTCCGAGAGGGCACTTAAGCAAGAATTGAAGTGAAAAGAATTTGAGTGTCTTAGGATATTGTTTTTCACATTTTTGGCACCGGAGACATAAGTTTATGGAGTATAGGAGTGTTTCAGGAAGGATTTCACTTGGAGCTATAAGGTGTAGATTAATTTTTATTTTATTTTTACATCTCATTCCCAACATTCATGATATATATATTTGATGGATTTTCTTGAGTATGCATGGCATATCATTGAGGTTTTTTATTACTTATTTCTTGTGGAGATTTTTTTTTGCATATTTGGTGATTGTATGGAGTAGCTTCTAGGATTAGATTTCTTTTCCTGGTGTTGGATGCATATTGTTGTGGTTGTGCTATGCAGATTTTACCTTAGGAATCTGTGGTTGAGTTTGTGTTTGTTGTGAATGGACATTGTCTAATGGAGTAGGAAATTACTTTATATTTGGAGTGGAGATGAGTAGAGGTGGAGTTTTAGGTTTTTATTTTATCTCTAGAGGAAATTTTTAGGATGTTTTTTAAGCATATTGATTATGGTTACATGAGTTTTGATGATGATATTTGATTCATGACTTAATTGGATGAGATTGAGAGCATTTGATGTTAAGAGTCTAGAGATTTGATGCATATGTTAGGGTGGTTTGGGAATGAACTTATTGTTTGTTGATTCTTTGTGAGCGACTTTTTACTTGGAATTCTACATGAGTATTATTATGAGATGAGTGGTAGCCTGATTACACTCGAGACGAGTAGAGTTCAAGTGTGGAAGAGTTTGATGTACACATCTATGACGAGTATAGTAGTATAGTTTTAGCAGTATTGTTGTGTATTTGGTGCATATCACTTTACGACCATATATACCTTATTATGATGCTTTATGGAGGTTTATAAGATAAGAGAAGAATGAAAATGAAGACGAGCATATTGAAGATCAAGAAAGGATCTGAAGGAGTTTGAAGACTAATCTCTCGGCGGCGGCCGCCTATGCACTTTCAGCGCCCGCTGCTGGAGCTCAAGGATTTTTCCCATGCACAACCTGTCGCAGCCTCCAATCACCTAGCGTCGCCCTCCGATCGCTACCGAATCAAGAGGGGAATTTTCCTATTTTCTATCTTTTTCTTAGACTTTGGTTGTTGAAGTTTGTTAGATTCCAGATTTATTTTTGTTATTTTAATATTATAGTGTAGGAGGATAGAATCTAGGATTTTGTTAAGTGGTTATTAAAAGCCTCATTTAATTATCTCCTAAATAGATCAACTTTTTTCATCGTTTAATATTATTAAGCAGTTTGAGTTTTACTTAGAGTTTTTCCTAGATTCAGAGCTTGCTTTTTAAGATCTTGCTTTGTTATCTCTCGTATGGAGAACTAAACATTTATATATTCGTG
Organism: Phyllobates terribilis; assembly: GCF_046119375.1. Lineage (NCBI taxonomy): Eukaryota > Metazoa > Chordata > Amphibia > Anura > Dendrobatidae > Phyllobates > Phyllobates terribilis. The sequence goes on from NW_027368092.1 coordinate 22,628, forward strand.
GAGTTAGTGGAGGTATTTAGTTGGTGTATGTTGCTAGTTTATCTAGATTATTTCTATGCTGAAGTTGTAAGTTTTTCTCTTGATTTTGAATTTTTTATTGAATTATTGTTGAGTTTGATTGATCACATAGGATTGAATTAATTATTTCATACTGCTAGGATATATTGTTCTTTTAGTTACTTTCTATTCCTTTGAAAGAAACATATTATATTAGTATCTGTTTGAGCTAGGATTTATATATAGAGATTTGCATTATAGGGTAGCTTCTTTGCTATTTCTGTATCCCGGTGTTCTTCACATTAATGTCTCCTTTAATTTGAATCATAGGAGTTTGTCGTAGTTGACTAATTAGGACATTAGTATGCTCTACTTGAGGTGCTAGTTAAATTCTTATAAGAATATGAACAACTTGCGTAAAGGTTTAATCTTGGATTTTCGATTATGATCATCACCATTGAATACTGAAACACAGATTTACTAAGACTCATTCCATATATTTATTACACGTTTTTACCGTTTTTCTAGAGATAGAATTATTATAAAAAAACATTTGTTATTAATTGATTTGTTTAGTGGAAATCATTGCAAAAGTTGATAAGCCTCCGATAGGATTTGACTCTTACTTTCCCTATATTCCTACTATTAGGTTTTAGGGTAGTTGGGTATAATAATTGGTGAAATTACCTGTCTTATAAATTTTGCATCAACACACTTTTGTCCGCCTATAAAACAATCGGGCAAAATTCGTGTTATCACAATTACTCCTCGTGTGGGAATCGATAACTAGGCAATAAGTATTATCGTTCTTCTCAAGTCTTTCCATATTCGGTGATTGCGAGCAGCCAAGGTAAACTCTACGCTCTCCTAGTTCAAGAATGATTCTAGGTTGTGTGGCGTTATAAAAGACAAGGTTGATAGATTGTGCATTAAGGGTCGAGCGTTTTTGTTCAATCAAGTGGTTCTTCTCGTTGTTCCTATTGGTAGAGTCTGATTTATCCATCACTTTCCCTTTATTTGTTTCGTTTCTACCATTCATTGACATATCTTGTTCGATATTTTGCAATTTGAAGATTTGTTGTCTATATCTCTATTGACGCAGCTAATCCCCATATCAATTGGTATCAGAGTTTAATTGGCTTTGTGTCACCTTCGATAGTCCAATGGTTCAACATTTGTGTAACTTCTCTTATTTTTTGGGGTTTGAGTAATTTTTTGTTGTTGAATCTACCTAATTTTTTTATTGTCGATTGTAAATCTCGCATTTGAGTCTTATCTTGATTGATTTCTTGGTGAAGACTAACTTTTTGTTGAAAGACTTATTTTTGCTAGTCATTAGAAATCTTGAAATTTAGTCAGCCATTTTTAGCAACCTTCTATCCCTAAAACGCCCTTACTTGCTCAACAAGCAACAATTTCTTTGCCCGCAAGCTATCACATGCCCAACATACTTTCCTCAAGTTTCCAAATTTTCCACTTGCTTAATCTACAAAAAACGGAAGTGAAGTGTCAAAGAGGAAAGTCCAAGATTTTGTAGTGTCAAGATTATTAAAGAAAAATCAAGGAAAATTAATAAAGATTAAGGAAGATCAAGTTGGTTGCTCAAGATAATATTTTACTTCTCAAGTGCCTGACATCTTACTATACTCCCTCACTCAGTTTTCTTTTATACTCAACTCATTTCTTAAATCATAATCCCTCATAACTTTTTTCTTCATCTTTTCATTAATTTTACCGCTCTGTTCCTTTATAGTCTATTTTTGTAACGCTCTATTCTTTTGAAAAACACTCAAGATTTTTTCCTCACAAAACCTTGCCTTCACCCGGTTTTGAAATCAGATTTTCAAAAGAAGAGACGTATTTCTACCTTTGTGGCTCATCGTGGTGACAATGTTCAGTGGTGCTCGACTCGAACTAACTCAATCTATACTAAGAATTGAAGCTAAACTAACATAAACTAATGAAAGAAAACTACATGCATCGGGTTACCTCATGATAAGCGCCTTATTTATGGTCATGGAACGATTTCTGTTGGAGCTCAACTTACTTAAAAAACTAGTTCCCAAGGAGAGTCCTACAACAAAACCAATCGAATCAATTAAACTAAGAAAATAATAGAATACTCTAAATTATCAATCTTGGAAAATAGTAATTGAATCTATCTACATCATACTAAATCAACATGAAAATAATCTATTTGTCACTCTCTCATTAATTTGGTCACATGTCATCTTCTCATTAATTCTGAACAGTTCTTTTACACATGTCGAATTTCAAGAGAATTGTCATTTTTGGACTATACATGTGGATGGAAGAAATTGTAAACCTTTCTTTTACTATTATATGAATATGATACATTGACTTAATAAAAGAAAATAGTTTAATTAAAGAGTTTTTTTTAGAATATCATTTTTTTATTCTGAATTGGAAATAAAATATACTATTTTATATAAAAAGTCTAGAATTATTAAAAAATCCAATATTATAATTTATATTTGACTATAAAGATATCCTATAAGAAAATAAAAAATGACTAAAATAATTAATACACTGAATCACAATGACAAAGAAAGTATTACTTAACCACAATCACTATTTATTATCTATGAGAAAGATATTTACTTATATTATGAATCAATATGATATATTTTATTGGAATTATTTATTTATATACATTTAAAAATATAAATATACATATAAATTATTAATATAAAATATTAAATAAATCGCGTGGATGACACTTAGGTTAAACTACTAGGTAGTAAACATTGATTTTGGGGGGATTATCCAAAAGTGAAATCATAGAAAATCCCTAAATTGGAGTTTTGTATGGCAGTGGGGCGTGAGACGCGATTTGTCTTGTGTCGGAGCCCATTCTGACTTGGGTTCCAAAATTTCTGACTCTTCGTGCAGAAGCTTGGACTGTTGCTTTGGACACGTGTGTGGCCGTCCTTTTGTCACGACACTTCTCCTTTTGAACTGTAACTTCTTCTGAATGTCACTTCATGGATTGGGGTGCGGGTGGACATGAAGTACAAAATCTCCATTTTTCAACTCTTCTCTTCACTTCTGCAGATCCTACTTTAGAACTTCATCTCCTGCATCTAGACTTCTCTCCAAAACATCTTAAAATGTAATGACCCTCAAATGCAATCACCTCTATTCCCGAGTCCGGATCACTACAAGTTAACTAAAGCAACTGCAATTCCTATACATATGTGCTAAAATCTGCTAATAAAGCGAGATTTTTTTTTAAAACCACCCCTTATTTGGGCCATTTTTCAAAAACCACCCCTTCGATAATTGTTTTAAACCACCCCTTATATATATTCCGTTATCAATGCAACACCCCTTTATCATTTCCGTTAAAAAATCTGTTAAGCTGTGCAAATTACCATAGCTTCTTACAAGATCTAATATGTTTCAGAAAAATACTATCACTATGATAACATAAGGAGAGATCGATCCGTTGAGATCGATTTCAAGGATACAACTACACAAAATCAACCAAAAGAGCCCAACAATATTTCACTTTCCAAAAACATAAGATACTTATAATTCATTATTATCTTCTTCCTATATACTGAACGTTTTGAGATGTTGTGTTTCAAGCTGGGAAGCACGGATACGCCTAGGAAGGATTCGTGTCCGTGTCCGACACATGTAGGACACATGGATACACTTGGACACGCCTGGACACACTTGGACACATCTCGGACACGGTCAAGACACAGTCAACAAAACCGGACACACCTCGGACACACATTGGACACACCCAGACACATCTTGTAACAATTTACCTTGATCTTTTCTAATATTATTTCCCACTTTTTGCTCCCTATATCACCGATGTCTAGCCTCCTAATACCGTCAATTTACTAAAAACCATCCAACCTCTTTATTCGACTTGATTTACCTAATTTTGGTTATATATATTATGTGAGTACTATAAAAACCAACATAACGACGTGATGTAATGTTACAATCATTCTCTGTGCAATTACTTAAATTCATTAATAATTAGTTTTACTATTAATCATTTTTATACAATTAAATATCATATTTTTAATTATATATTTATAAAATCTATAATTTTTTATGTCGTGTCCTATTTTTCTATATTTTGGATTTGTCGTGTCCCCGTCGTGTCCCCGTATCCGTGCAACATAGATTTCAAGAGAACAAATAAAGTAATAATAGATTCTCAGAAAGTGGTTACCACAAATTGAAAAATAAAAAAAGAGTCATTGGAAGTAGTTCCTCGAGTCCTTTATGTTTGTTCTAGTCTTGCAAAGACAGATAAGATACATCTACATTTTCTAAAAGAACTGAACATTAAGAAAAAAATACATATCCATACGTAGTAACTTAGGTTGATCATTTCGATACCGCAAAGATAATTCTCATATGTGGAGCATTGTTCGTAGGAAATTAATCAATGTAGTGAGGCTTAGGGATGGTTTAGTTCAAATCATCAATTCATTTTATAATATTAAGATAAAAGTTTAATAATCATTGACTTTTAGGATAACAAAGAAATTGACTATTATGAAAGAAAAATAAGCATTACATCAACAACCCTAGTAATGATTACGCAAGCGTGATATAGGAACGAAAATACCGTTAATGTGAGAACATTATAATTTAAATATCTAATAACATATAACAAGGCATCAAGCAAGAAATCATAACTAGACATTTCAGAAAACTAGATAACTTAAAGTATTTAATTCAAGATAACTAAATCTAAAAGAAGATTCAGATTCACGAGTTCCCTATTCAAGACTTTAGTAAACATATCAACTATTTGATTACAGTTTTACAATGTTCTAATATAATACTTTACTTTTCAATTTAATATCTTGAAAAATGATTGCCTAATATCACTATGTTTTGATTTGGAAATTATAGCTTTCTTAATCAGACTAATTGCAAGGAGATAAAAAGAGAAAAGAAAAGAAAAAGTCAAGTTTTGTTTGATTTCTCTTATTTTGTATAGAATTAGTCAAACCTCAAATGTGCCTTAAACTTGCATAAGACTAAAAACCCTCAATTAAAATTGAATTCACCCTGTCCCACTGATGTCCCACCACAAATAATTGGATGAGAAGTTGAAGCTGGCAAAAGATTTGTCACTCAAATAGGCGCCAAAGAAACACCCTATATCAATGCACAATCTAGTATGATCTTTCAATTTAAAGATGTTTATACCGCAAGCATACTTTAATGCAGGGATATGATTTTCTTTTATAATCCCCGAATACTTCAAAGATCAGAAGTTCAGAACTAACATCACAATCTATACTTCAGAAAATATACAGCTAATTTCTTGCAGCAGCTGTTCTACCCTCCATTTCCTGCCTCTCTTTTTCTTCCTAACTTCTACTATCACTTGAATGCTAATTCTATCCACAAGAGAAACGAGCAAGAACAAATTGGTAGGGAATGAGCACAAAAAGTGTCATACAGTCAACAATTCGTAGGGAATGGGCAAAAATGAAACTATACAAAAATGATGTAAATTATATTACAACAGTACAACAACTCGCAGATACCAAAAAACCAGCCAGAACTCAGAAAAAACAGTACATGTAAACATTGATGAATCAAAGAAACATTAAGCATATATAACCTGAGAGCTCGAAGGCGCCAAATCCGAGACGGAATCCGGCGCGTTCACCACCTTCCAACGAACGCAAAACCCGCACCTCTGTTGATTACTACTCCTCGAGATGAACCCAACCGCGACATGAAGACTCCTCCCAACAACATAGATTCTAGAATCGCACGAATTAACCGAAAACGGTTTGCAGATCTGTTCAGGCAAAGGCGGCCCTTCGACTTTGTCCCATGAATCGGAATCTTTATGGTACACTTTGAGCTTCATCCTCTCATGCTCAGACACCACGAAGAGATGACCGTACACCACGACGCTGGACCCCGTCCAGCCTTCTCTCAAACCGACCGCCATGTTCTCCCAATTATCAGTCTTGGGGTCGTAAACCTGACCGCGAGGGGACACGAAGAACGGCCATAGCCACCCTTCGGTTACTAAGAGCTTGCCGTCGAGAACGGCTGAATCGTATGATGCCATGTCAGCGCCCATTTTTGAAATGGACCGCCAGCTGGCGTTTGAAGGGTCCAAAGCCTCGGCGGAATCGAGCTCGAATAGGTCCGCGCTGTTCCCGCCGGCTACGTATACTGTACCGTCGATTACTCCGCCGGCGAAGAAGGATCTAGCGGTTTTCATCTGGTTCATAACGGTCCACCGGTTCTTGTATACTTCGTATTTGAAGACTAGATCGAGAGGGCAGTCGGCGTCGGAGACCATGCCTCCACAAACGAAGAGCGTTGCTTGGTTGGTATCGATACGCATTTGAAGCCCTGAGGGGAAACTTTTTTCTTACAGGGCATTGAAGGAATGGTGTGCCAAGTGAAGTGGGTGAGATCGAGAACTTGCCATTGGACGTCCTTTTGGGTGCATTTACTGAAGGCGTAAACAAACAGCCATGGCTCGTTGAATCCGAGCTGTTTTCTCGTAGTGAAGAATCTCTCTTTGTTGCTGAGTAGAAGGTGCCATCGCTTGCAGACAGCTCGGCACCATTTGTGGGTTTCAACGGGGAGGCGGAGAAGACAGTTCAGAGCCACGTCATCGGGGAGACCAGGGATTAGTGGTTGTCCGTTGATGGCTAATTGCAAATCTGAACACGGATCTGGCCAGCATGATTTTGATAAGGCTAGCTTGAATTTTGGGGATAATGTTAACTGTGACTCGCCAAGCTTCTGTACTGATGATTGCTGAGAAGAAACCCTTACCCTTTGCATCTTTAATGAGCTCAATTCACAAAAATCTCTCAATTAGATGCTAAAGGTGGTTTCTTTTTTGCTGAGAATCTCTCAATTGAAAGGAAGACAAACAACGAACAAGAGAACTCAAATCAAAATCAGCGACAATCAATACCCTAAAACCCTTCCGCTAGGAGCTTCAACCTATCTTTCTTCCTATGCAGATATGTATAAGAATCTGCGAAGTTGATGATCAGGTATTCATAAGAGCCACATGAAAAGAGGGGACCAACAAAGCAACCAGTTCAGACGCAATCCAACTGTAAATTAACCGCCTCCAGGCAAAAATTAACACAAACCCTCAAATAAAGAAACCCCCAAAATCCTAATATAGAAACAAACAAAAAAGAAATGGATATGAAGAGAATCTTTTACATATTAACTAGCTTTGATATGGTATGGTATTAATTAAACCACAAAATAGGCATAAATCCACCCAATTGAAATCAAATTGCAGAAGCTGCAAACTTGATCATGATTCAGCCATCAGAGCTCTCTCTCTGTGTCTCTCTTTGTTGATTTGGTTTGGAGTATGAAGAAGAAGAAGATGCTCTGGAAAGAGGGGATTCCTTTCCCTCATTATATTGTGAGAATAAAAGAATTTTCCAGATTTTAATAAATAAAATAAATGGAGCTGAGCAGTGCTACAGTTGCCGCTAATCGCTCGTACCATCTTCGTCGACACAAGTGAAGATGTGGCAAGGAAGGGTACATGATTTGTGGGGGAGTCATTGCTACGCGCGTTCTGAGCGCGTTGTGAATGTGGGTGGTGAAAGTCTGGAAATTTTGGAAAAGTACGCACATTGATATTGCTTGAGATTGGAAGGCAAGCGCCTAAAATCTTACAATCATGTAATGTACAGAGAAGGGTAATGGATGATTGTGTTTTAAGTTTTTTGTTTCCAGAAGACATCAATTGTACGAATGTCATTTTGTGTTTCAAGGTTTGGGCTTTCTGTGTTCAGTAGATTTCGCTGTACAAAAATGAAGTTCAGAATTTTGATCCGTTTCGGAATTCATTTACTTAGGACGTGTATTTCATACATGTACGTGATCTAAAATTCAAATCAAAAAAGTAAATTGAAGAATAATACGAAAAGAATTACAGTACTAGAATCCGAGAATGGAATAAGGAAGAGTAGAGCCGAGTCGAATCTCTGTCCTTAATTCTGAAAACGTCCTCGCTACTGAGGCGGTTACCGACGTTTAGAATCACATGATAGAACTGCGATAATACTTCCGATTGCTAGACTCAATCTGAAAGCCGGGCGAACCATGTTATTCTGTGTGAACTCTCAGACTCGAAAAAAGAAAAGAGAGAGAGGTGATCGAGAGAATTCGATATGTTGGATGTTGTATTGAATTCTTAGACTAACAATCTCTTATATAGGCGTTGAATGAGGCAGTTGCGGAAAAATCTTGATGTGGAGGAGATCTCATAATTGACGGGTGCATGTGGAGATAAGGTCAAATATCTGCCCGAGTAAGAACCGAAACCTTCAAAATTGGAACCGATCGGGCATAGGATGCTTCACGAAAAGATGATAAGATGTTGCTGCTTGGAACCGATCGGGCATGGGATGCTTCTCCAAAATTCAAACCGATCGGGCATGAGATAAGTTGTTGCTTGGGCCGAAGGCCCATTCCCAAGAGCTTGTCGGCCCGTGACCCTTAACCCATGACCCACGACCGAACCGTGCATGTAGGGTTGAGGTGTCCTCTTCATTCCTCCATCAAGCTTAATATTGGTAAGTAGAGTGGGGTATTTATACCCATCATCCATCTACCCACATTTTCAATGTGGGATAGAAACTCCCACCATAAATGTGCAATTAATGCACATTAACTCCTCATTCAAACCTTCTTTGGCCAAGGTTTTATCATTCTCCTGGAACTTGATTTACGCAAATGAACATTCAATGTTCAAGTGCTCGCAACAGGGACAACACTCTGTTTATCCGACGCTACCGGTGACACGAGCCCACAAGAATAAGGCCCGACATTTGGCCAAAAATCATATGCTTTAACAATCTCTCGCATGAATAGAAAAGACTCTATAACATATGAAGACTCAAAAGAAAGACTTTTGAGAGTACTATAGAAGAATCACTGCACCTAAGCTGGTAGCGTATTTTAGCCTTGAACCACCCATTGTGAGCAGCTGTTGGATTTAATCGACTAGGTAGTTGACTTGATGTCTTGAACCACCCAAACTTTGGTGTAAAACGAGACAAAAGCTGTCACACAGTTTCAACTTCTCACAGAAGTAGGTTCTCTATTGTGTTCATTTTGGTCTTGAACCTCCCTGGTTTATCATGAGTGAACTTAGAGAATGAAACCTTTGCTCATTCTCCTAGAAACGATCTCATTTCACACTCACAAGGTGATTGACTATCAAGGGTATCCTGACATACCTTACCTTTCTATAAAGGCTATGGAATCATAAAAATCTGAAGGTTAACCTCACACATGTACATGCAGCACTAGTGATCATCATAAGAACAGTGATGAGACTTATTGTCTCCTAGTGCTCTAAATGATCCAGCTTGATTTAGTTGTTCCTTGAACCTACATCTTGGGATCTCCAGTCATGTAGGTAGGATATCTATCAAGCATCCTCTTTCTCCATAGGCTTTAAACCCATTCTTCTATATGATTTTACAAGTTGCTCTCGTGTCAGACCTTTAGTGAATGGATCTACTAGGTTGTCAGCCGACTTGATATAATCTACTGAGATTATACACTTAGAGAGTAGTAATGGTCTTATGTCTATGTCTTATGTGACGAGACTTTCGATTATATAAGCGACTCAGTGCCCGAGCTGTAGCTGATTGACTATCACAGTGTACAGATAGTGTCGAAATTGGTTTGTCCCATATAGGAGTATCCTCCAGGAAGTTCTGAAGGTATTCGACTTCTTTCGTTGCTTTATCTAAAGCTATGAACTCAGACTACATGCTGGATCTGACCAACAATGTTTGTTTTGAAGATTTCCATGATATTAAGTGTGAATACATATCCACTTGTGGATTTGGAGTTCCTAGAGTCAGATATCCAGTTTGCATCACTGTATCCTTCTAGAACTACTGGGTATGTCCCATAGTGCAAACCGTAATTCTTAGTATAACATAAGCAGTTCAACGCTCGAGTTATTCCTTTCCACTAGTGGTGTCCTAGGTTACTAGTGTAGCGACTTAGTACATTTACGACATGTGCTAAGTCTAATCGTGTGTAGTTGGTAAAGTACATTAAACTACCAAGCACATGTGCATACTCTAGTTGTGACACTGCATCTCCTGAATTCTTTGTCAGGTGCAGTTGAGGGTCCACAAGACTCTTGGCTATTTCACTCGAAGAATTCTTGAATCTTCCAAGAACCTTTTTAGCATAATGAGAATGGGACAAACAATTCCTTCAGAAGGTCGAGAGATCTTGATTCCTAGAATCACATCAACGAGTCCTGTGTCTTTCATATCAAACTTCCTACAAAACATGTGCTTAGTTTGTTTGATCATGTCAGTGTTGCTCACAATGATGACCATGTCATCTACATACAAATACAGTTGGATATATCCTTTTTGAGTGTATTTAATGTAAATGCATTTATCACATATATTAATGCTGAATCCAATTGACATCATGACATGGTCAAATTTCTCATGCAACTGCTTTGGTGTTTGTTTAAGACCATATAGTGACTTTACAAGTCTGTATACTTTGTGCTCTTGTCCAAGCATAACATAGCATTCAAGTTGTTTCATGTAAAATTCCTCTTCTAAATTCCATTTAGAAAGGCTATTTTAACATCCATTTGATGCATTTCTAGGTTTCTTAATGTTGCAATAGCAATCAACATTCTGATGGAGGTTATTCTCGTAATTGAAGAATACGTGTCAAAGAAATCTAGACCTTCCGTTTGTCTAAACCCTTAAATGACAAGCCTAGTTCTTGTCTATTGTGTCATCGGCTTTCAATTTTCTTTTGAAAATCCATCTGCCCCCAAGTGCCTTTTACACCCTTGTGGCAGATCTACGATCTCCCATGTATGATTTTGCATAATGGAGTCGATCTCGCTTTTCACTACTTCCTTCCATGAAGGTGCATCAGGAGTAGACATGTCTTCTTTGAATGTTTTCGGTTAGTTCTCTAAGAGAAATGTCGTTATATATTCATCGCCAAATGATTTTTCCTTACGAGCTCTTTTGCCAGATCTAGGTTCATCATTTTCTTCTTCTTCTGAAGCTTGTACGGAAGTGCTAGTTGTCGCTTGTACATAAGTGCTTGCTTCTCTTTCTTGACATGACCGTTTTGGATTTTCTCCGTCCTTACACAGAAACACATTTTCAAAGAAGGATGTATTCCTTGATTAAAATGTTGTATTCACATGTATTTTTGGTATGTATGACTTGTGTACCATAAACCTATAAGCACTACTATTGTTTGCATATCCTATGAAAATACAGTCCATAATTTTAGGTCCTATCATGACCTGTTTAGGAGGTGGCACTGCCACTTTTACAAGGCACCCCCATACTTTGTGGTATCTGTATGCTGGTAGATTACCCTCCCACAATTCATAAGGTGTCTTTCCAGTGACCTTATGTGGTATCTTGTTGAGAATATAGTTGGAGGATAGTAGGGATTCCCCTCCACATGGTCTGGGCTAACCCAGATTTTCCTAACATTGTATTCATCATCTCTTTTAGAGTTCGATTCTTACGTTTCGCAACTATGTTAGATTCTAGTGAGTAAGGAGCGGTTGTTTGATGAACTATTTAATGTTCTCTATAGAATACTTTGAGAGGTTCATTATACTCGCCTCATGTATCTCTTCGGATCATTTTGATCTTTTTACTAAGTTGGTTCTCAACTTTCAACTTGTATTCTTTGAATTTATCCACAGTTTCATCCTCGCTACGCAATAGATACACGTAGCGATATCTTGTACAATAATCTATGAATGTGACAAAGTACTTCTTATTCCCTCTAGTTTTCACATACTTAAAACTACATGAATCGGTGTTAATTAAACCTAGAGGTTTTGTTATTCGTTTTACATGGGAAAACGGTGTCTTTGTGAGTTTTACTTGAACACATACTTCACATTTGTCTTTACTTAATTTGCATTTAGGAATCATGTTCATGTTCATTAGTCTATGGACACATTTATAATTCACATGTCCTCTTCTTTCATATCAAACATTAAAAGACTCAGTGATATAAGCAGTAGACTTATTTATTCATCAAAGTAAAAGCAGTTAAATCACTTTTAGGAAGGGCTGTCATTACATTCATTTTGATCAGTCCATACTTCACATAACCCTTCCCCAAATAAATCCCATGCTTAGACAACACAAGCTTATTAGATACAAAATGAAATCCGAATCCACGCTTGCTCAACAGACTGTCTGAAATCAGATTCTTCTTTATATCTGGCACATACATGACATTGTTCAATGTCAAATCCTTTGCTAAGGACATCTTCAGGATAACTTTGCCATATCCTTCAACCTTAGATATGGACGAGTTCCCCATGAACAACTTCTTGGTGCTCGCTCTCTCTTGATAAGTAATGAACATAGTCCTATTCACGCAGATGTGCCTTGTGGCCACAATGTCGTACCGCCACTCTCTTGGAATGCTACCAACCAAGTTGACCTCAGTTACCACAGTGCAAAGGTCTTTGTTAGTAAGCCTCCCTTGTGCTAGATTAGCTTAAGGCTTGTCTTTTTGTCAGTCTTCTTGGTCTGACACACATCAACCTTATGCGCCATCTTTCCACAGTTGTGGCATTTTCCAGCGAACTTCTTAGCTGGTGGCTTCTTATTGTTGGCACTTTGGGGTTGCGACTTGCGCTTCTTGTGCTCATCCAAGCTGATCTTCTGCTCAAAAGATCACGTGCCATCAGCTTGACGACTGCTAGCCTTGATGTGCAGTCTGACAACTAAGTCCTCGACTTTCTTTGCCATTATCTTGTGCATCAGTTAGGTCTTGAAGTTTTCCTACTTCGGAGACAACTTCCTAATAAAAGTTTCTACCTGGAATTTCTCATAGATATTCATTCTCTCGGCTAGAATCTCTAGATCAAAACTTGTATCTCCTCAGCCTGATCCATGAACGGCTTTGAGTCTACCATCTTGAAGTTCGGAAACTTTGCTAAAACAAATTTCTCGGAACTTGCGTCCTCATACTTGTATTTCTTTTTCCAAAGCATCCCACAACTTCTTGTCAATTTTGTAGTTGTTGTACACACTAGGGAGAGTCAACCAGTCAGGCTTTGATGTAGCCTAGGCACATGTAATCCCCTTTTATCACATGCTTGTTGCATGCTTAGAGAGTACATGTCCTTAAGGTAACTCTCATGCACATAGTGGTAAGAAAGAATAGCATCTTTTCAAGCCATGTCTTAAAGCCAAGTACCGGAAAACTTCTCAGGAAAGACACTTGAGTATTGTGCACTTGGCAATGTCGACACATATTGTCGATCTTGTTACCGAGTGTCTCTCACCCTAATGTTGGGTAGGTGCAAATCAGGAAGGTCCGTTGGGTAAAAACCCTGACCCTAACACGGTATGTTCGGAACTGCCGGAGTGTACACCACCTATGGTGGTGTAGTAGTTGGCAGAACCACCTGTTGCATTGTCAACTGATTTTTTAGAGCAAAGGAAACCGGTGGCAGGACAATTCCAAAAATAACAGTGCATGTATGCGCACTCGATTGTTCGAGGGTTGCATCATATGCAGTCATGGCAGACACAACAGGATGATTCTCATTCGACGTAGTCATAGTAGTAGAAATTTCATTACTTTGTGACATTGTTTCTTAAAAACTGGTCACACAAAAAATACAACGAAATCACAACATTCGCACAACAAAACTAAATTTGCAGAAATTAAATCTCAATTTTTTTGAGCTCAGATAAAACAGATTTAAATCTTGAATTAAATATCAGATTAAATCTCGAATATTTTCGAAAGAACAATTATCGAATCAAATTCAGATTTAAATTATTTGGAAAATAAAATTTCTGAAAAAACATTAATCTATGTAGAACGCGGACATACAGTACTGTTCTTCGATTTGAGCACCTGTTCCTCAAAGAAACTCAAAAACCAGACTAGTGTGTAGGATCAGAATAATCTTCTTTTTTTTCAGAATCAAGACTGTATGACCTATATTTCTTACATGCACATTCGAATCAATAACATAAAATTAAAAAATAATACTGTTAGTTGAGCTTGCTCACACTAATCGCTTCCTTTGTTTTGATGATGATAAAGACTCCATTTAATCTATCTTGTATTTTCTAAGTTCTACAAGAGTAGCTTAAGAAGCCAAGAGAGCTGCTTTGACCAAGCAAAAAAGCTAGAGCATAGCTTTGAGCCTTGCGAAAATAGCAGATATAGCAAAGACAGTCTTAATCAACTCTAAACTCAAGAATCATAATTTCAAGAGTGAAGACGTGAAGAGAGTTTGAAGACCTTGGACTAGAGGAGTGACTAGGAGAGTCGCTGCCAGTGTATCCAGTACTTCAATGAAAGAAGAAACGAAGTAAAGGGATTCTTCCCAAGTGGCTTAGGTTGCACCAGTGCGTAGAGTATTTGTGCCAGATGATGGGAAAGACGTGAAGCTCACGATAGGCGAATGTGTTTCTACCTATGGAGAGTGTGGAGCGTGGATCGCCAGCGTGGACAAGTTGAAGCGGAGTGGTGTGGAAGCGGATCGTCAGCGTGGCAAAAGTTTGTTACAAGTTTGTTGCTCAAGAAAAAGGAGAAATTTGTGGAGGTGCTATCCGGAGTATAGTCACACGGATTGCCAAGGTGGCAATCCTCTTTATTACCATATTTTATAGAGTTTTCTAACTTGAGAAAGTAGTTTAGGATTTCTATAAATAGGTGTAATAGTTTTATGTATTCGCACAAGCTTGGGAAACCTCGAGAGGGAGAGAAAGCCTAGCTAGCACAAATACAACATGATCCTGAAAGCCTGGGAGTTAGTAGGGTGAGTGTCTTGGAGGGGTACAAGAGCCTGAAAACTGGGAGGTTAGTAGGATTGAGTGTTTGGGGTATAGCTGGTGATCTCTTAGGGAGCGAGTGTCGTCTTCACAACTTGAGAGCGCAACAGTTGTCAGTGAGCTGAATGCGACTGTAGTGAGCTGAGAGTTATAAGGCCTTGTAATTCTTTGTTCATTATATTCAATATATCAGTGAGTTTCATCCCGGGCATGTATTATTTCCAAGGGTTGTCACCTTAACAAAGTCTCTATGTGCATATTGAGCCGAATCTTTCATCTAACAATCTAAGATTCATATTGTGTTTTTCCTTTGTTATTCCGCAACTATAGCATACTCGCTTTCTAGCGTGGAGTGCTTATTCAAAGGGAAAAGACTCGCTTAATGTGTTTTTAACTTCCGCATTTTCTAAACACTGAAGCTAGTCAATCGAGCTACTCTTCTCTAAGAGTTAGTCGATTCTAAGCTACTCTATAAATGTTTTCAACAAGCGAATCATTCATATTTATACTCGCTTTGTTGAGAGCTAGTCTCTGGATACTAGCTTTGTAGCTTTTATTCATAGATTGTAGAGTAAGTGTAACGTTAACATATGTATATTGTTACACTAGCTTTTTATCTTGATCCTACCCCTCGTCAAACCCATAATTGGTATCAGAGCACATGTTGCTTATATCTTGCACAAATTAATTCCTACTCTATAGTTTGAAGTCATGGGCAATGAAAAACACTCGTTCAATCGAGGGATCTCTTTAGCTAAGCCATATATCTTAGTGAGGGTGAACTGGAATGGTGGCTCACAATGACTGAAAACTACATCCAACAAATGGACTATCAATGTTGGAGGATTATAGAGAAAGGTGAAGAAAAGATCAAGGACAAAACCGACACTTACCAATGGGGACCAACTGAGTATGCTACGCTCGAAAAGAATCCCAAAGATAAGAAGCTCATCCTCAACGCGCTCTCTCGAAAGGACATCGACAAGATCATGTCTCTATCCACTGCCAAGCTAATGTGGGAATCTATTGTTGATATACACAACGACAACGAGGATATGAGGAACAATCATCGATTTGAGCTCCAAAGGGACTTCCATTCGTTTAAGATGGGAGAAAGCGAGTATGTATCTGACTATCATTCCCGGTTCCAGGTACTATGTGATAAGATGTCCTCAGCTGGACTCAAGGTAGAACCCTGGGAACTTACACTCGCTTTTATCTATGGTGTTAATGCTAAACTTAATACAACTAAACGGATAATGTTAATGACTAAAGAAACGAAAGCTATGCATGTATCTGTACATGCTGGAAAATTAAGAGTGCAAGAAGCTAAAGATAAAAAGGAGTTATTATCATCTAGAGAATCCCAATGAGTCACTCTAAAGCTAACTCACGTGCTTCAAAAGGTCCAAGACAATGATGAGTCCAAGAACAAAGAAGACCAAGAAGTGGCGATGATGACCAAGCTCGTCAAAAGATTTTTTAAGAGGAAATTTGGTATAACTACAAAAGGGGACAAAGACTACCAGAGAGATCCAAAGGAGATCAAGCCTTTTAGCCTCAAGAGCATAACGTGCTATAAGTGCTCAGGTAGAGGACATCTCTCTAGAGATTATCCGAGTGAAAAGGTTGAACCGAACGAAGAAGAAGGTGGATCCAAAACACCTCCTAGGAAGGACTTTATCACTCTATGGGGAGATTCTGATTACGAAGTTGACATTGGTGAAGATCCAGAGAACTGCTTCACAACTGATCAACCTATTCCAGAACCAACTATCATACCTGATGTTGAGGTAAGTGTCCCTGTCCCAGAACCTTTGCTAGATATCCCTCTTACACTTCTCTCTATATCTATGAGTGTACTCGATCAAGCGAGTCCATCTGAGGACAAGCTTGATTTGAGTGATGTTGTTTCCTCTTAGTCTATTACATGCTGATTCAAGCGAGTCTAGAGATAGACAAGCTTGCTTCGAGCTAGTCATCTAAGACTCTACCTGCTCGTACGAAGCCTTTACAAGATAAATACGAACAAGAAGGAGCGCAGCGAGTGTTACATGTGTCTCACATAAGTAGTACTCAACATGTGTCATGTCTTTGTCATGATGACTACTCAGAGCAAGTTCCTTGAACTCTGAAGATGAAAGTTCTACCTTCCAGTTCTGAAATCGCGAGCGCTAACGTTCCTAAGAAGTCAACACTTCGTTGGGAACACACCGCTTGATTGATTTTGCAGAAAAGAGTGGAGAGAGAAAGGCAAATAAATTATCTAAATCTACTCTCATCCTTAACAAGAGAAGGAGTCTCACTATCTCCTTCAATGCTTATTTAACAAAATCAAGCGTGTGTTAATAAATATCTCTTTCACTCTTATCATACAAGAGATGTATTTCATGTGGTAAAGTATTATCTTCGTGCAAGCGAGTCTCATTTGATCATAAAGCTATATCTATTCGTTCAAAATGAGACTCGGATAGTTCAAGCGAGTCTTTGAAGGCTCAAGCGACTCTATTTCTATACTCGCAACTAATACTTCCAGAAGTGCCAAAGCTGCAAGTCATCTCTCTAAGGGAACTTTACTTGGATATCTGTATAACCCTTTATCCTCTTTGGTTTTCCTTCTTACCTTATTAGAAGAACAAGAGATGCACTGTAAGTTCCTCTATACTTTGACTATGAATTATGCTCTATAATTCTTCTTTGGGAACTTTAGTTGGATTGTGTGCTTGCTTGCTTGATTACATGCTTATCTTAGCACAAGCCAATCTAGCTAAGGAAGTATATTTTATGAAAGTCTTACTTATAGTCTTGAAAAATTGCATGCTCTTCTTATGTGCCATAAATAGAGAATGGTGATCGTCTTCTTGCCTATTACAAGCCTAAAAAATGATCCATTCCTACAGTGTTCCTTGCCTAACGTTGATGTAACACTTCCTTGCCCATGATTAAAACTCCACAAGGGAAGTATCCATCTTTGTGTAAAAGCCAGTTACCCATATCATGCACATATGCTATATATTCATTAAAATTGAGTGTGAGTGTGTATTGTCCCATGTTATGAATTGTGCATTTCCTGTTAATCTTTTTGCATGCTTAAATGTCACATTAGGTGCATATATACACTTGCATTACACTCCTAAGCATGATCAAGCGTTGGGTAAGAGTCGCTTCCAGGCAGTATGAGTCACTATCAGGGTTTGCTTAACACAGAGGGTATGCTTAATGAGGAAGACTTTTATCTACTGCTCTAACATGTGAGGTCTAGATATGTAGCCCTGTGATCTAGTATAAATAGATTCGGGAAGGCTACGTGGCTCTGTGATCCAGTCTAAATGGATTCGGTAAATACACACTTAGACTTCACATCACATCATTGTAGCTGCCAACGAGTTATCTGAGGTTGCTCCAGCGAGTCTCTTGCAGTGCCACTTGTCTTGCATAAATTTCATCCAAAAAAAGCAAGTATGCATGTAGCCGTTGTGTAACTCAGTGATACTAGCCGTTCAAAATATAGCAATTGAATCTAGCCGTTGCAGTACAGCCGTTGCCAGTGAGTTGTTGCGAGATCTCAAGGTTGATACGAAGCTTACACAAGAAGGAAAGGGAGCCTATTTAAGCACTGGTATACACTTCAAATAAAATTTACCGTGCTTGTTATATTCTCTCTCTCCCTAATATTTCTCGGATCTCTCTCACTCGCTCTCATACACCTAGTTCCTCAACATGCAAACACAACTCCTCATTAACCCTAAACTCCTCATAACAAAATGGCTAATAAATCACCCCTCGTCGGTCTCTCAAAGGAACAACTACTTAAAGAATTCTCTCAACTGAGGCAAGAGGATGTTGCGGCGATTGTACAACACCGACATTTGGCTTATCGAGCTTCTCAAGAATCGCCGATGACTCATAAGAAGGTAGCAACTCCTTCGCCATAACCGCCTCCTTCACCGTCTCCAGAGAAGAACGCTATATATAATTCAGCAACTCTAGAGATTGGAGGACATGAAGCTGCTGCCACAGATATTGAGCCCGGTGATTACTCATGCAAAGAGATTGTGCGAGTAATGAATCCGGTAGCTACAGAGGTTAAGATTGTCAAGTCAGAGGTATTTACTACTCTGGCTAAATCTACTATTACTTACTCCTCCTCCAAACCTTTATTCTCTCTTGCCTCTTCATTCCAAGATGAAGATGACAAGGCGTCCGCCCCAGAGCAGCACCGCCTGATTAAAGATGCTAAAAGCACGTCAAAAGCCACTGAGAAGAGAAAGTTAGAGGAGATAGAAGAAGAAGTGTTGCTCTCTGAGGAAGAAAGTGCTGAGTCAACACCACCTAAGAAAGTTAAGAAGGAGAGTACGCCAAAGGTCTTCAAACTCTCTTCACGTCTTCACTCTTGAAATTGTGATTCTTGTTTTTGGAGTTGATTTAGACTGCTCATTATGTGCATATAATTCACTAGATTGTTCATAGTTTTGTTGCGCCAACATTTGAATTCACAACTAGGCTTGTTTTTGTTATAGTTTCGTTGATTATTGGGCGTGTAAATATTGTATTTGTTTAGAAAAAAATAAAAATAAAATAAAATAATGAGATAGCCACAAAAGATAAAGACAATCAAAATCCCGGAATGTATTCGAAAACTCTTTGGGGGCAATTCATGCAAAAAGCAGGTAACTTAGACCAGTATATACTGGTGCAATAAGAGGTTATGATAGATGTGAGTTATGTGAGCCCAACAATTAAAAGAAGACAAGTGGTTAAGTGAAATCCAGAAAAGTTGCTTAGGCAAAATAAGTGAAAGAAAAAAGAGTGATTTATAGGATTTTTTTTTCATTTTGGTGAAGGCGATATAAGAAGATGTGATATAAGGAGTTCGGGATTGGCCACTTATGAGCTTAAGGTTGAGTTATGGGATAGAGTTTCATGGTTACACTCACATCATTCTCAGTTTCGGTTTTTATAGGAGGTTTCATGATTATTTGTTAAGTATGTTAGCTCATTCTTTCTTGTACTTTCTCAGACCTTCAGTATGTTAACGATTAGAGAGTTAGCTTTCTTTTAGCTTACTCAGAACGAGTAAAGGTCTAAGTATGGGGGAGTTTGATGTGATCTATTTTATATAGCTTATCTAGCATGTTTAGCACATATTGTATAGGGAATGAAGTTAGTTAATCGAGTTGTAATGATTATGGCTTTGGAGATGAGTTTGTGCAAATTGAGATTATTATGGATTTTTGATGTTGCAATTGAAGATTGAAGCCATAGAGAGAGTTAAGAAGATTAGAAGATGAAGAAACGCCAGAAGATTCACACTTAGGCGTACGGAATATCACAAGCTGGAGAAATCCAACTAAAGGTTGGACGCTCCCCGCGCCTTTATTGTCGCGGCCCGTGGCCGGAGTGAAGTTGGATTTTTGTGAAAGACTATCTCTTACTTGTTATTTATATTTATAATAGTAAATATAGAATTTAGTTGTTTTAGATCAAAACTCTTCATTGTTTTATTAGTTCAGTATTTTCGATTTTCTAGTTTTGTCCCTGGAAAGGAGAATTATGCTTTTATTCTAAGGAAGTAATAAGGGTTTAGACACAAGTTAGTTTACGCTTTTCCTTTTGAAAGAATGTCCTTTGCCTCCTATGGAGAAATAACTCCATTGTTGTTTTTTCTGAAAAACTAGAAGCTTTCGACTATGGTTTTATGAGTAATATATTTTTAGTTTTGATGCAATGATTGTTATTTCGTCTCTCATTGATTCAACTTTATTGTCTCTCGTGAATTTATCTAGGAAGACCACTTGGATGTATAACTGAGATTCATAATGCTAGGATTTGTATATTTATAGGAATAGTTAATCTAGTAAAAAACATAATTTACAAGGTTCTGGTTGCGAATGTGAATTGTCGGGTGGGATTTGTTTGCATGCTATGAATAGACTGATTTGTATTTAAAGTATGTACCTTTAACATGGATAATATTAGGATTAATGTACTAGAAACCCATAAAATACTATGAACCAGAACATAGTTCAATTACTGAAAGTAAATAGGTGAAACAATATTCCATTCCATCAAAATTAAACAATACTCATCAGTTCGTTCATAGTCACCATAATAAAACAAACAAAACTTCTTTTGCACTTTAATTCACTAGTTGGTAATTTATAGAAAGAGATTATTCTAGATTTCTGAGGGATAAACTCTGTGATTACCAGATATTTCTGTATTGGATATTCACCAGGATTATCATTATTTTCTAGACGTTTATAACGAGAATACATCAGTCGTCCTAGACTCTCAATAAACTGTCTGATGGCAAGGCATGATTGCATCAAGCATACTTACTGATCAAGATGGTGCGTGGCTTGTACCACCGACTTTGTACATGGAACATCTATCAAAATCAAGAAATCCACTTGAAGAGTGTATTTGGGGAGTATAAAGAATTCTAAAGTGGTTATAGCATGTCGTATTAGTATGATTATGTAGCAGATTTTTTGGATGCTTGGAATAAGATGTTGCACAAGTAACATTCGCATGATAATGATTGGTTAAAGAGGTTGTTCAGTATCAAAGAAAAATGATCAATGGTGTATGGGTGAGATACTTATTGTGCCGATATGTTGAGTACTCAGCGGAGTGAGAGCATGAATAAGGTTATAAAAGATTGTATAAGCTACAAGAATAATTTGTAGACATTCTTTCATAATTTTCAGCATCTAGTTAGTGAATGTGGTTATGATGAGATGATGGCAGATTATAAAGCTAGTCAAAGTAGTGTGTGAAGGCTCCTAAAAACTAATTATAAACAGACAATTCAATAGGTCATTCTCGGCACGGTAGATGTCGAAATCTCGACCCTTTTCTCTTTATTGACGTTGTTTGAAGAGTTTACAAACACGGTCTTATAATCTTGTAAGCAAATAAATGAATTATAAAATGCCTAATCTTAATTAGCGAGGGAGAAAACATTGATCAAGACTACACAAAGCTTTCAGCTCCCAAAACCTGATCACAGACCCTTGATCCCCAGCCAGACTCTCGCCCGCGTCGTATCAAATATCTTCTAAATGAGAGCCTTTTAGCCTATTTATAGAGAGGGGAAGTCTTATAGGCCAAGCAAACCCTCCTAGCTATGTTTCATCTAGTTGCTTGTCAGCTTCCTGGTGGCCTGAATATGATGCATGTATCAACTACTTGGTTGTGCTTCTAGGAGGGGAGAGTGGATCAATACCCTCTTACTTGGTTGTGCGAGTATGCTGCTTGTATCAGCTACCCTGTTGCACGAGTATGGTGCTTGTACATCTATTTATTGTAGGAGTACACTGCTTGTACCATCTCCTTGGTTTTAGGTTGATAATCCACCAGTTTATGTTAATATGTTTCTAGATTGATAGTCCATCTATTTGGTTGCACGAGTACACTGCTTGTACCGTGATGTTTTTGTGATAATTGTTAAATTACTACATTTTATGAACTGTGATAAATATACCAACCGTAGTAAATAAGTTCATCTTTTTATTATTTGTAACCGTGGTAATAGCATTGTTAATTGTAAATTTACTACAGTTCCTCAAATTATTATTATAGTTGTACATTTACTACATTTAATCGAACCGTGATAAAATACGCGGACCATAGTAAAATCAACCGTGCCAATATATACCGTCGAGCCCAATCATTCAAATAATAAGGTAACTAGAAATAATATATATAATTAAAATAACCAAATATCTACAATCTAATATATATAAACTACCTAGAAATGTTCCTCAAATTTCAATTTAGTCAACCATTTAAGGCATGAACTTCTAAACAAAATTAAACCATTGATCTCGAACCTCGTCTATTTGTTCCTTTGATATCGAATCTGATCCAAAGGTTTCTAGAATGCTCTGCATACAAGTATATAACATCTACTTTAGATATTTTGGAATTCAACTAGAAATATACATACTAATTACTTTCCATGTAATTTGACACATATATACCCCTTCGGATGTGCAGTCTTGTCTTTTTCTCACTATATCTAGTATATATCGAAAAACATAATATCCACAATCTGTATTATTTATTTGACAAGGACATTGCATATAAGTAATATTCAATATTATGTATCTAATGAAATATAAGTACAATGCACATTTAAACTTAGTATTTAGTTATATGTATATATATATAAGCTAGGTAAAATATATGTAAAATATAACTAAACTCTATGTGGTACCACTTTGTGGATTTCCTGGATCTCTTTAGATTACTCTATGCAATCCATATCTCATTGCCCTATTCTCAAGCAAGAAATTAATCAAGTTTTCATTTCAAAAGATTATGTTGGTTATATGGACTAGCCCCTTAGTTCCTATAACTAATAATGCCTCAGTTTTAATGATAATAAACAAGCTTATACACTAATGGTTTCACTGGCTGAGATATTGCAGGATAGCAATAGGCCTTCGAGATAAATAGGTGATTTAAGCAGGGAAATCAACTAGATTAAGATTAGGAGCTGAAGCGAGTCCAGCGAGAAGAATAGTGCTTACCGCGCTTAACCAGGAGCAAAGGAACCGAGTTTCACAAATAGGAACCGAATGACAAGAGCAAGGGAACCGAGCGTTTAAAGATTCAAGTAACATACCAAATTGACGCGCTCAAGGGAACCGAGTGCAATGAAGGGAACTGAGTGCGTATAAATGGAAAGCTATCTTATATGGCGCTATTAAAGGAAAGATTGATACGCAAGGATCTACTAGATTCGTGATCTAGTTTGTTAGAGCAACTTTGTTATCTTAATTTGTTTGTTCAGATTTAGTATTTTATTTATTGTTTTTATCTAGCTTTTCGTAGATTAGTACCCGGTGATTATGCCATAGTATCAATAGCTTAGATTTTCATTCTATAAGTGGTGGTTAAGTGCTGAGAGTTAGTACGATTGATTTAGGACTTAGGAAATAGCTAGGAGAGTTTAGAGAGAAACTAAGAACTGTGTGTTCGCCTAGTAGTTATAAGCCCTACGAGAAATCAATGCAATAATCGTTTTGGAAATCATTGTTTACATTGTTCTTAGCTTTATTCCGCGCAAAAGTTGTAATCTTTAGTTATGCTAAGGTCACATGATCCAAAATTGATATCAGAGAAGGATCTGAATCCAATACGATAATGAAGAACTCAGAAATCAACCTTGGTATGTCCCTGAACAAGCCTCATCAGCTTCGAGAAGGAGAAATCGATTGGTGGTTGGGGGTGCACATGACGTTCATTCAAACCCAAGACTACCAGTGTTGGAAGATCATAGATCTTGGAGATGAAGTGCTTCCAGAGTTAAAGGAAAGAAAGGATTGGCAGCCAGAGCACTATGCCAAGATGGAGAAGAATTCGAAGGCTCGACAACTTATTCTGTGTGGACTCACTCGCACTGACATTGACAAGGTCATTGGAATACCAAAGGCCAAAGATATGTGGGAAGCCATCATCTCCATTCACAGAGGGAGTGACGATCAGAAGGACACCAGAAAATTCACTCTTTTAAAGGAGTTTCAATCATTCCAACAAATCCCTGGTGAAAATGTGTCAGCCTGCCAATCGCGCTTCACAATTTTGATGAACAAGTTAACTGCCTCTAGAGTGAAGATCGACCCCTCGGAGAAAAAACTGGTTGTCATCTATGTTATGAGCGATAAGTTCGAGCTCACTCGGAGAATCACTCTCATGTCTCAAGATTGCAAGAAGCTCTTAGTGGTCGATATATTTGGGAAGTTCTTCAACCAAGAAAACGTTGACTTTGAGGAAGGGCTTAGCTGTTAAAGAAGTCACTGAAACCGCTTTGAAGCTTACACGGGTTTTGAAGAAGTTGGATATCAACGAAGGTGAAGAGGACGAGGACGATGATACAGAAGTCACCCTCGTGACAATGATGGTCAAGAAGTGGTTCAAGACGAGAGCTAGAAAATGAGAGTCATCATATTCATCCAAACGTGATCTCAAGGAGTACACGTGTTATAATTGCCAGGAGAAAGGGCACCTAGCTAAGACGTGCACCAACCCAAAGGTGGAAGCCACTGAAAAGAAGGTGCTCTTTTCAGCATGGGGAGAAGAAGACGATGAAGCTGACCTCCATGAAGAATTACAAGGCCAATGTCACATGGTCGATGCAGAGGCCCTTGCCTCTGAGGTAAAAGCTCTTGACACATTTCCTACTCGACTTAATTTGCTTGAAAAGTAGGAACTTATTAATATGATCAAAGGCCTGCTAGAAGATACTGAAACTTTAGAGTCTCAAATAACTGAATATGAAGAGGAAGTCAAAGAATTGTGTAGAGAGTGTCTAGATATGTCCACTAGGTTAGCTAATAAGGAAAAGACTTTAGTAAAATCTAGGGCACTGAGCTTAATGACAAAAACCTGCGAGGGTTGCAATGGTAAGCAA
This sequence comes from Phyllobates terribilis, assembly GCF_046119375.1. Taxonomy (NCBI): domain Eukaryota; kingdom Metazoa; phylum Chordata; class Amphibia; order Anura; family Dendrobatidae; genus Phyllobates; species Phyllobates terribilis. The sequence continues at coordinate 47,909 of NW_027368092.1, forward strand.
CCTTAAGGGGATCATCAAAGATCTTGGAATCAAAGGTAGAAAGAGACTTAGGGCTTATAATTGCTCAAATAACCGAATTAAATGAATCAATTAATAAGAACACGGTGACCAAACTGTCTTTGTGAGATCCATAACTGGATTAAGATATGACTCAGATGTAGATTCCTCTAAGTGCGAGTGCTAATGAGAAGATCACTAGGGAGTTAACCGAAAAATCAGAGACCTTAGACAAGGCCCTTCAAACCTGTAGAAGCAAGAATCAATTCTTAGAGAAAAAGGTAAAGACACTTGAACAACCATCAGGGGACAACAATCACTAGTTCCAAGGGGAAAGGCTCATAAGATGTACGTGAGTTAAGCCCAAGGAAATGCAGTAAAAACCTTAGATCCTAAGCTTAAGGATAGGAAGCCCTTTAGACCTGGAAAGGGCAAGTATGGTTATGTTAAGTAGAATGAATGGTGTAGGTTTTGTGGTAATGATGGTCATACTATATACACTTGTAAGAAGAAGCACACTTTAAAGTACAAGCCATACAAGTCACCCACTCGCAACCCATGTGAAGTGAGTAATTTTAATGATCCTTCTTACTTAGAGCATGCTCCTTCACCTAAAGGCTACAAGCTCGTCCATAGTCCCTCTCCTAACACTAACAAGAGAATTATTTCACCCGGAAAAGCTGAGCTTTGATGGGTTCCAAAAGCTTGATTGATTATTTGTATGGAAACTTGAGCAGCAAGAACAAATGGTATATCGACAGTGGGTGCTCATGTCACGTGACCGGAGATAAGGAGAGATTAAGAAGCTTTCAGAATTATGATGGTGGAAGTGTATCATTTGGTGACAAAAGAGCTAGAGAGATCACCGGACATGAAAAGGTACATCTAATGACAAGATAGAGATTGAGATGGTGAACTTTGTGGAGAGCCTTCGCTACAATCTATTAAGAGTCGCTCAGCTCTGTGATGAGGGACCAAACAAGGTGACTTTTACTACCTCGAAATGCTTTGTAAAAAGCGCTACTGGCGAAATAATCCTAAGGGGGAAGCGAGTCAACAACACGTATATTTTTGACCCCATCTTCATCCCAAAGAGTCATCTTTGCCTTGCTACTATAAAAGATCAAACCGCTTTGTGGCATCAACGTCTAGGGCACGTCAATCTACATCTCTTACAAAAGCTTCGTGTAAAGGAAGTAAGGAGCTCGTTCAAGATAGAAAACGTGACACACTGTGCTAATTATGTCAAGGGCAAGCAAGTAAGGAGCTCGTTCATATCTAAGCCAGACATCACAACAAAGAAGCCCCTCGAGCTTCATCACATGGACCTCTATGGACCTATGCATGTTCAAAGCCCTGGTGAAGCACGTTACATTGTTTGATCATCACCGACTACTCCAGATTCAGGTGGACCCTATTCCTACGCTCTAAGGATCAAGCCTTCTCGCGCTTCATCGAACTAGTCACTTTACTTGAGAACTCTCTATCCCTACAAGTGCGCTCTATACGCTTAGACCACAAAACTGAACGGCGAGATGCTAAGCTATTGCATTGAAAAAGGAATAACTAGTCACTTTACTTGAGAACTCCCCTTTATTTGATCTAATTATTTTAATCTTACCCTTCAATTGGTTTTCTACCTCCTCTTTATAGGTTTAAAACACATATTAAGCTTCATCTTTGGATCTAAAAAAATATAATTTGGTATATCTTGAATGATCATCTACAAAGATGATATAATACTTTTTACCACTTCTACTTTCACTATTTCTAAATTTTCCTAAGTCTGAATGGACTAATTCTAACAATTGAGTTGTCCTTTCATTCACAGGTTTAAATGGCTTTCTCTTGAATTTAGCATCAGCACATACATCACATTCTCTATGATCACTTTTAGTCAAATTCGATTAAATCCATTTCATGCAAATGGTTGACAGAATTAACATTCAAATGTCCAAGTCTAGCATGCCATAAATCGTAAGACTCGACGATATAAGTAAAAGAACTAATTCCATTGTCCATAATAGTCAAGCACATACAACAGCTTAGTCCTATATTCTTTTCCTACGAATTCACCATTCTTAGATAAAACTAATTTTCCACATGCATTAGCTTGTTTTATGCCAACAACTTCAAGCAAATCATAAGAAATTAAATTTCTACGTATGAAAGGCACAAAGAAAACATTCTGCAGTGTGAGAGACTTCCCTGAGGTGAGCTTCAAGCTCACTTTGTCCTTTCCCAACACTTGTGCGGTTGCTGAATTCTCCATGTAGACAAGGTCAGTCCCAGCAGCTTCTTCAAAGTCAAACATCACCTCCCGGTTAGCACAGATGTTCCTGGTTGCACCATAGTCGATCATCAAGTCAGATATGGCAGCAACAAAGTTGACCCTGGTGGCTATGGCTATCAGATTACGGTCCTTCAACAATGTTGACTTGATCAGTATTGGGATTCAGGGCATTCTTCTGGATGTCATTTCTGCGGAAACACTAGAACGCCTTGTGACCCGGTTTTTCACAGAGATATCAGCTTTCCTTGGACTGCTCAGTTGGCATGCCTTGCTTCTTGAAGCTTGGACCCTTCTTGTTCTGAACCTTGTCCTTCTTGAAGTTTGGAGCAAATGGATCATTCTTTTTGAACTTGTTCACATTTGAAGATTTCACAACATTAGCTTTGACTGAGTTATTAGATTGCTTAGGAGCAGGCTTATCTTGAGGCGATCAACCTCTTTGATCTTCATGTGGCTGACTAGCTCAACCAAGGTCAGGTTCTTCTTCTTATGCTTCAGGTGGTTCTTGTAGCTGGCCCAGGAATAAAGGAGCTTTTTGATCAGGAAGTTCGCCAGGAGGACCTTGCAGATCTTCATTCCTTCAACCAGGATATACGCCACCAAGTTCTCATGCTCATGCACCCAATTCATGATTGGCTTGTCATCGACCATGTTGAACTACATGAACTTCTCGCAGACTTATTTCCTCTTCCCAACATCATCAATGGAGTATTTTACTTCGAGTAGGTCCCCACATCGCCTTTGCAGACTTCAAAGGAGCAGTCAAGTCGGAGATTTGGTTTGAGACATGGCGGAGGATATGACCACTGGCCATCTTGGTGTCTCGTTCTTACTTCTGCATGGCCTCTTCGTCAACCTCTTTCTCCTTCTTCTTCTCCAGAGTGTCCACCAGGATGACATAGGTACCCATTCCGGCGGGTTTTGTTGCAACAATTGAACCAGCAAGTGGTTGTTGTAGTAGGAGATAGTCAGTCTCGACTTGCTCGAAGAAGATAACCATCTTCTAGAACCAATGTTTGTAATTGACTCCGTCAAGATCAACAAGGTTGGACAGATCAATGATGGTTTGAAGAATTAAGCATCTGCATTTTTGATTTCAACAATGAAAATCGCTTTTAGATTGAAATCGGAATTAGATGTATGGGCAAATTCGAAATTCGTTTGAAAAAACAGTTGAAAAATTATCGATGCGTCGCGGTATGGAAACCGCTGCCTTAGAAGAGATTTCGCCCGGACCTTAGGAGTACAGTCAGAATCGGCCTCGCACCCAAGGTTAGCACAACGCTATCCAATCGCTGACTCTCGCCAAAGGAGAGATCGAATGAGTCGGGATGCTCAGTGTTTATGTGTTTTGAAAGTAGAGATCGGAATGGTTTTGTTGTGTTTAAATGAAGAAGACGATCTCTGTATTTGTAGGGAAAAATAGAGCCGGTACCACTAGCTCCACTTACTGGAAACGTGGGAGAGCCATTCAAGTCGTGGGAGAGAAGATAGGAACTGCTCAAAATTGTTCAGAACAATTCAAAAGATTGTTCTAACAAAACCGGAAGAATCGGACAGGTAATTAAGTTACGTTCCGAAATTCGATCATTAATTAGTAAAACTAGACTCAATTTCACTGCGTACATACCACGCACACAGGCCAGCACCGCCTGCCCCTTCTGTATGGTGACTGCATATTTCTCCTTGGTCAATATCGTCGGCATATTTATCTATCTTGAGTTTATATGCTTCGAGCATTACATTTCCATGCTATTCGTTCTGTCAATTCATCTCAAAAATTGGTTTCAGTTACCGGTTCGAAACTCTATATATGGGTCAGGCCCACTTTCTTGGAAAGGCCCAATGTCAATTGTTGTATAGTTCAAATGTCATGTATGTTCCACACCCTTGTTCTTCAATAAGATTAGTTATTTCGTTAAATGCTTAAAAAAAAAAGATTTCGTTAAACATGCCTTCAAAGAAAAAGTTATTTCGTTAGATGGGAAGGCACGAATGCGGACTTATATTTCCAACATCAGGTTTATAGAATGGTTGTGCAAATTTAATGAATTTATTTTGAGAACACAATATATACAATGTAGTAATTTTGTTGAAACTATGACGTGTTTTTAGTGGAATTGAATATCTTAGGTTTTGTATGACATGGTGGTAGAATTTGACATAGTGAGATAGAGTGGTTCAAACTAATATAAAGACTGTAAC
>NW_027368093.1:0-52398 GCF_046119375.1 Phyllobates terribilis
ATATTCATTGATTTTTGCCATTGAAAAACATGTTTTTCATATACCAGAAATGTTTGAAGCTACTGACTGAATGAAAGGAGCTGGCATCTCACTCTCTTTGAATCTTCTTTATCATGCTAGGATTAACAGGAAAAAGCAAAAAATTTCAGAATTGCACCTTGCAATGTGGAGATATTACTGTTTGTGCATTTACAATATTCATGGATTTTTGCCATTGAAAAACGTTTTTCATATACCAGAAATGTTTGAAGCTACTGACTGAATGAAAGGAGCTGGCATCTCACTCTCTTTGAATCTTCTTTATCATGCTAGGATTAACAGGAAAAAGCTAAAAATTTCAGAATTGCACCGTGCAATGTGGAGATATTACTGTTTGTGCATTTACAATATTCATTGATTTTTGCCATTGAAAAACATGTTTTTCATATACCAGAAATGTTTGAAGCTACTGACTGAATGAAAGGAGCTGGCATCTCACTCTCTTTGAATCTTCTTTATCATGCTAGGATTAACAGGAAAAAGCTAAAAATTTCAGAATTGCACCGTGCAATGTGGAGATATTACTGTTTGTGCATTTACAATATTCATTGATTTTTGCCATTGAAAAACATGTTTTTCATATACCAGAAATGTTTGAAGCTACTGACTGAATGAAAGGAGCTTGGCATCTCACTCTCTTTGAATCTTCCTTATCATGCTAGGATTAGCAGGAAAAAGCAAAAAATTTCAGAATTGCACCTTGCAATGCGGAGATATTACTGTTTGTGCATTTACAATATTCATTGATTTTTGCCATTGAAAAACATGTTTTTCATATACCAGAAATGTTTGTAACTACTGACTGAATGAAAGGAGCTGGCATCTCACTCTCTTTGAATCTTCTTTATCATGCTAGGATTAACAGGAAAAAGCAAAAAATTTCAGAATTGCACCTTGCAATGTGGAGATATTACTGTTTGTGCATTTACAATATTCATTGATTTTTGCCATTGAAAAACATGTTTTTCATATACCAGAAATGTTTGAAGCTACTGACTGAATGAAAGGAGCTGGCATCTCACTCTCTTTGAATCTTCTTCATAATGCTAAGAGGAGCAGGAAAAAGCAAAAAATTTCAGAATTGCACCTTGCAATGCGGAGAAATTACTGTTTGTGCATTTACAATATTCATTGATTTTTGCCATTGAAAAACGTCCAGAAATGATTGAAGCTACTGACGGAATGAAAGGAGCTGGCATCTCACTCTCTTTGAATCTTCTTTATCATGCTAAGAGGAGCAGGAAAAAGCAAAAAATTTCAGAATTGCACCTTGCAATGCGGAGAAATTACTGTTTGTGCATTTACAATATTCATTGATTTTTGCCATTGAAAAACATCATGTTATTCATATACCAGAAATGTTTGAAGCTACTGACTGAATGAAAGGAGCTGGCATCTCACTCTCTTTGAATCTTCTTTATCATGCTAGGATTAACAGGAAAAAGCAAAAAATTTCAGAATTGCACCTTGCAATGTGGAGATATTACTGTTTGTGCATTTACAATATTCATTGATTTTTGCCATTGAAAAACGTTTTTCATATACCAGAAATGTTTGAAGCTACTGACTGAATGAAAGGAGCTGGCATCTCACTCTCTTTGAATCTTCTTTATCATGCTAGGATTAACAGGAAAAAGCAAAAAATTTCAGAATTGCACCTTGCAATGTGGAGATATTACTGTTTGTGCATTTACAATATTCATTGATTTTTGCCATTGAAAAACGTTTTTCATATACCAGAAATGTTTGAAGCTACTGACTGAATGAAAGGAGCTGGCATCTCACTCTCTTTGAATCTTCTTTATCATGCTAGGATTAACAGGAAAAAGCTAAAAATTTCAGAATTGCACCGTGCAATGTGGAGATATTACTGTTTGTGCATTTACAATATTCATTGATTTTTGCCATTGAAAAACATGTTTTTCATATACCAGAAATGTTTGAAGCTACTGACTGAATGAAAGGAGCTGGCATCTCACTCTCTTTGAATCTTCTTTATCATGCTAGGATTAACAGGAAAAAGCTAAAAATTTCAGAATTGCACCGTGCAATGTGGAGATATTACTGTTTGTGCATTTACAATATTCATTGATTTTTGCCATTGAAAAACGTTTTTCATATACCAGAAATGTTTGAAGCTACTGACTGAATGAAAGGAGCTGGCATCTCACTCTCTTTGAATCTTCTTTATCATGCTAGGATTAGCAGGAAAAAGCAAAAAATTTCAGAATTGCACCTTGCAATGTGGAGATATTACTGTTTGTGCATTTACAATATTCATTGATTTTTGCCATTGAAAAACATGTTTTTCATATACCAGAAATGTTTGAAGCTACTGACTGAATGAAAGGAGCTGGCATCTCACTCTCTTTGAATCTTCTTTATCATGCTAGGATTAACAGGAAAAAGCAAAAAATTTCAGAATTGCACCTTGCAATGTGGAGATATTACTGTTTGTGCATTTACAATATTCATTGATTTTTGCCATTGAAAAACATGTTTTTCATATACCAGAAATGTTTGAAGCTACTGACTGAATGAAAGGAGCTGGCATCTCACTCTCTTTGAATCTTCTTTATCATGCTAGGATTAGCAGGAAAAAGCAAAAAATTTCAGAATTGCACCTTGCAATGCGGAGATATTACTGTTTGTGCATTTACAATATTCATTGATTTTTGCCATTGAAAAACATGTTTTTCATATACCAGAAATGTTTGAAGCTACTGACTGAATGAAAGGAGCTGGCATCTCACTCTCTTTGAATCTTCTTTATCATGCTAGGATTAACAGGAAAAAGCTAAAAATTTCAGAATTGCACCGTGCAATGTGGAGATATTACTGTTTGTGCATTTACAATATTCATTGATTTTTGCCATTGAAAAACGTTTTTCATATACCAGAAATGTTTGAAGCTACTGACTGAATGAAAGGAGCTGGCATCTCACTCTCTTTGAATCTTCTTTATCATGCTAGGATTAGCAGGAAAAAGCAAAAAATTTCAGAATTGCACCTTGCAATGTGGAGATATTACTGTTTGTGCATTTACAATATTCATTGATTTTTGCCATTGAAAAACATGTTTTTCATATACCAGAAATGTTTGAAGCTACTGACTGAATGAAAGGAGCTGGCATCTCACTCTCTTTGAATCTTCTTTATCATGCTAGGATTAACAGGAAAAAGCAAAAAATTTCAGAATTGCACCTTGCAATGTGGAGATATTACTGTTTGTGCATTTACAATATTCATTGATTTTTGCCATTGAAAAACATGTTTTTCATATACCAGAAATGTTTGAAGCTACTGACTGAATGAAAGGAGCTGGCATCTCACTCTCTTTGAATCTTCTTTATCATGCTAGGATTAGCAGGAAAAAGCAAAAAATTTCAGAATTGCACCTTGCAATGCGGAGATATTACTGTTTGTGCATTTACAATATTCATTGATTTTTGCCATTGAAAAACATGTTTTTCATATACCAGAAATGTTTGAAGCTACTGACTGAATGAAAGGAGCTGGCATCTCACTCTCTTTGAATCTTCTTTATCATGCTAGGATTAACAGGAAAAAGCAAAAAATTTCAGAATTGCACCTTGCAATGTGGAGATATTACTGTTTGTGCATTTACAATATTCATGGATTTTTGCCATTGAAAAACGTTTTTCATATACCAGAAATGTTTGAAGCTACTGACTGAATGAAAGGAGCTGGCATCTCACTCTCTTTGAATCTTCTTTATCATGCTAGGATTAACAGGAAAAAGCTAAAAATTTCAGAATTGCACCGTGCAATGTGGAGATATTACTGTTTGTGCATTTACAATATTCATTGATTTTTGCCATTGAAAAACATGTTTTTCATATACCAGAAATGTTTGAAGCTACTGACTGAATGAAAGGAGCTGGCATCTCACTCTCTTTGAATCTTCTTTATCATGCTAGGATTAACAGGAAAAAGCTAAAAATTTCAGAATTGCACCGTGCAATGTGGAGATATTACTGTTTGTGCATTTACAATATTCATTGATTTTTGCCATTGAAAAACATGTTTTTCATATACCAGAAATGTTTGAAGCTACTGACTGAATGAAAGGAGCTTGGCATCTCACTCTCTTTGAATCTTCCTTATCATGCTAGGATTAGCAGGAAAAAGCAAAAAATTTCAGAATTGCACCTTGCAATGCGGAGATATTACTGTTTGTGCATTTACAATATTCATTGATTTTTGCCATTGAAAAACATGTTTTTCATATACCAGAAATGTTTGTAACTACTGACTGAATGAAAGGAGCTGGCATCTCACTCTCTTTGAATCTTCTTTATCATGCTAGGATTAACAGGAAAAAGCAAAAAATTTCAGAATTGCACCTTGCAATGTGGAGATATTACTGTTTGTGCATTTACAATATTCATTGATTTTTGCCATTGAAAAACATGTTTTTCATATACCAGAAATGTTTGAAGCTACTGACTGAATGAAAGGAGCTGGCATCTCACTCTCTTTGAATCTTCTTCATAATGCTAAGAGGAGCAGGAAAAAGCAAAAAATTTCAGAATTGCACCTTGCAATGCGGAGAAATTACTGTTTGTGCATTTACAATATTCATTGATTTTTGCCATTGAAAAACGTCCAGAAATGATTGAAGCTACTGACGGAATGAAAGGAGCTGGCATCTCACTCTCTTTGAATCTTCTTTATCATGCTAAGAGGAGCAGGAAAAAGCAAAACATTTCAGAATTGCACCTTGCAATGCGGAGAAATTACTGTTTGTGCATTTACAATATTCATTGATTTTTGCCATTGAAAAACATCATGTTATTCATATACCAGAAATGTTTGAAGCTACTGACTGAATGAAAGGAGCTGGCATCTCACTCTCTTTGAATCTTCTTTATCATGCTAAGAGGAGCAGGAAAAAGCAAAAAATTTCAGAATTGCACCTTGCAATGCGGATAAATTACTGTTTGTGCATTTACAATATTCATTGATTTTTGCCATTGAAAAACGTCCAGAAATGATTGAAGCTACTGACTGAATGAAAGGAGCTGGCATCTCACTCTCTTTGAATCTTGTTTATCATGCTAAGAGGAGCAGGAAAAAGCAAAAAATTTCAGAATTGCACCTTGCAATGCGGAGAAATTACTGTTTGTGCATTTACAATATTCATTGATTTTTGCCATTGAAAAACGTCCAGAAATGATTGAAGCTACTGACTGAATGAAAGGAGCTGGCATCTCACTCTCTGAAACTTCTTTATCATGCTAAGAGGAGCAGGAAAAAGCAAAAATTTTCAGAATTGCACCTTGCAATGCGGAGAAATTACTGTTTGTGCATTTACAATATTCATTGATTTTTGCCATTGAAAAACGTCCAGAAATGATTGAAGCTACTGACTGAATGAAAGGAGCTGGCATCTCACTCTCTTTGAATCTTCTTTATCATGCTAAGAGGAGCAGGAAAAAGCAAAAAATTTCAGAATTGCACCTTGCAATGCGGAGAAATTACTGTTTGTGCATTTACAATATTCATTGATTTTTGCCATTGAAAAACGTCCAGAAATGATTGAAGCTACTGACTGAATGAAAGGAGCTGGCATCTCACTCTCTTTGAATCTTCCTTATCATGCTAGGATTAGCAGGAAAAAGCAAAAAATTTCAGAATTGCACCTTGCAATGCGGAGATATTACTGTTTGTGCATTTACAATATTCATTGATTTTTGCCATTGAAAAACATGTTTTTCATATACCAGAAATGTTTGTAACTACTGACTGAATGAAAGGAGCTGGCATCTCACTCTCTTTGAATCTTCTTTATCATGCTAGGATTAACAGGAAAAAGCAAAAAATTTCAGAATTGCACCTTGCAATGTGGAGATATTACTGTTTGTGCATTTACAATATTCATTGATTTTTGCCATTGAAAAACGTTTTTCATATACCAGAAATGTTTGAAGCTACTGACTGAATGAAAGGAGCTGGCATCTCACTCTCTTTGAATCTTCTTTATCATGCTAGGATTAGCAGGAAAAAGCAAAAAATTTCAGAATTGCACCTTGCAATGTGGAGATATTACTGTTTGTGCATTTACAATATTCATTGATTTTTGCCATTGAAAAACATGTTTTTCATATACCAGAAATGTTTGAAGCTACTGACTGAATGAAAGGAGCTGGCATCTCACTCTCTTTGAATCTTCTTTATCATGCTAGGATTAACAGGAAAAAGCAAAAAATTTCAGAATTGCACCTTGCAATGTGGAGATATTACTGTTTGTGCATTTACAATATTCATGGATTTTTGCCATTGAAAAACGTTTTTCATATACCAGAAATGTTTGAAGCTACTGACTGAATGAAAGGAGCTGGCATCTCACTCTCTTTGAATCTTCTTTATCATGCTAGGATTAACAGGAAAAAGCTAAAAATTTCAGAATTGCACCGTGCAATGTGGAGATATTACTGTTTGTGCATTTACAATATTCATTGATTTTTGCCATTGAAAAACATGTTTTTCATATACCAGAAATGTTTGAAGCTACTGACTGAATGAAAGGAGCTGGCATCTCACTCTCTTTGAATCTTCTTTATCATGCTAGGATTAACAGGAAAAAGCTAAAAATTTCAGAATTGCACCGTGCAATGTGGAGATATTACTGTTTGTGCATTTACAATATTCATTGATTTTTGCCATTGAAAAACATGTTTTTCATATACCAGAAATGTTTGAAGCTACTGACTGAATGAAAGGAGCTTGGCATCTCACTCTCTTTGAATCTTCCTTATCATGCTAGGATTAGCAGGAAAAAGCAAAAAATTTCAGAATTGCACCTTGCAATGCGGAGATATTACTGTTTGTGCATTTACAATATTCATTGATTTTTGCCATTGAAAAACATGTTTTTCATATACCAGAAATGTTTGTAACTACTGACTGAATGAAAGGAGCTGGCATCTCACTCTCTTTGAATCTTCTTTATCATGCTAGGATTAACAGGAAAAAGCAAAAAATTTCAGAATTGCACCTTGCAATGTGGAGATATTACTGTTTGTGCATTTACAATATTCATTGATTTTTGCCATTGAAAAACATGTTTTTCATATACCAGAAATGTTTGAAGCTACTGACTGAATGAAAGGAGCTGGCATCTCACTCTCTTTGAATCTTCTTCATAATGCTAAGAGGAGCAGGAAAAAGCAAAAAATTTCAGAATTGCACCTTGCAATGCGGAGAAATTACTGTTTGTGCATTTACAATATTCATTGATTTTTGCCATTGAAAAACGTCCAGAAATGATTGAAGCTACTGACGGAATGAAAGGAGCTGGCATCTCACTCTCTTTGAATCTTCTTTATCATGCTAAGAGGAGCAGGAAAAAGCAAAAAATTTCAGAATTGCACCTTGCAATGCGGAGAAATTACTGTTTGTGCATTTACAATATTCATTGATTTTTGCCATTGAAAAACATCATGTTATTCATATACCAGAAATGTTTGAAGCTACTGACTGAATGAAAGGAGCTGGCATCTCACTCTCTTTGAATCTTCTTTATCATGCTAAGAGGAGCAGGAAAAAGCAAAAAATTTCAGAATTGCACCTTGCAATGCGGATAAATTACTGTTTGTGCATTTACAATATTCATTGATTTTTGCCATTGAAAAACGTCCAGAAATGATTGAAGCTACTGACTGAATGAAAGGAGCTGGCATCTCACTCTCTTTGAATCTTGTTTATCATGCTAAGAGGAGCAGGAAAAAGCAAAAAATTTCAGAATTGCACCTTGCAATGCGGAGAAATTACTGTTTGTGCATTTACAATATTCATTGATTTTTGCCATTGAAAAACGTCCAGAAATGATTGAAGCTACTGACTGAATGAAAGGAGCTGGCATCTCACTCTCTGAAACTTCTTTATCATGCTAAGAGGAGCAGGAAAAAGCAAAAATTTTCAGAATTGCACCTTGCAATGCGGAGAAATTACTGTTTGTGCATTTACAATATTCATTGATTTTTGCCATTGAAAAACGTCCAGAAATGATTGAAGCTACTGACTGAATGAAAGGAGCTGGCATCTCACTCTCTTTGAATCTTCTTTATCATGCTAAGAGGAGCAGGAAAAAGCAAAAAATTTCAGAATTGCACCTTGCAATGCGGAGAAATTACTGTTTGTGCATTTACAATATTCATTGATTTTTGCCATTGAAAAACATCATGTTATTCATATACCAGAAATGTTTGAAGCTACTGACTGAATGAAAGGAGCTGGCATCTCACTCTCTTTGAATCTTCTTTATCATGCTAAGAGGAGCAGGAAAAAGCAAAAAATTTCAGAATTGCACCTTGCAATGCGGAGAAATTACTGTTTGTGCATTTACAATATTCATTGATTTTTGCCATTGAAAAACGTCCAGAAATGATTGAAGCTACTGACTGAATGAAAGGAGCTGGCATCTCACTCTCTTTGAATCTTCCTTATCATGCTAGGATTAGCAGGAAAAAGCAAAAAATTTCAGAATTGCACCTTGCAATGCGGAGATATTACTGTTTGTGCATTTACAATATTCATTGATTTTTGCCATTGAAAAACATGTTTTTCATATACCAGAAATGTTTGTAACTACTGACTGAATGAAAGGAGCTGGCATCTCACTCTCTTTGAATCTTCTTTATCATGCTAGGATTAACAGGAAAAAGCAAAAAATTTCAGAATTGCACCTTGCAATGTGGAGATATTACTGTTTGTGCATTTACAATATTCATTGATTTTTGCCATTGAAAAACGTTTTTCATATACCAGAAATGTTTGAAGCTACTGACTGAATGAAAGGAGCTGGCATCTCACTCTCTTTGAATCTTCTTTATCATGCTAGGATTAGCAGGAAAAAGCAAAAAATTTCAGAATTGCACCTTGCAATGTGGAGATATTACTGTTTGTGCATTTACAATATTCATTGATTTTTGCCATTGAAAAACATGTTTTTCATATACCAGAAATGTTTGAAGCTACTGACTGAATGAAAGGAGCTGGCATCTCACTCTCTTTGAATCTTCTTTATCATGCTAGGATTAACAGGAAAAAGCTAAAAATTTCAGAATTGCACCGTGCAATGTGGAGATATTACTGTTTGTGCATTTACAATATTCATTGATTTTTGCCATTGAAAAACGTTTTTCATATACCAGAAATGTTTGAAGCTACTGACTGAATGAAAGGAGCTGGCATCTCACTCTCTTTGAATCTTCTTTATCATGCTAGGATTAGCAGGAAAAAGCAAAAAATTTCAGAATTGCACCTTGCAATGTGGAGATATTACTGTTTGTGCATTTACAATATTCATTGATTTTTGCCATTGAAAAACATGTTTTTCATATACCAGAAATGTTTGAAGCTACTGACTGAATGAAAGGAGCTGGCATCTCACTCTGAATCTTCTTCATAATGCTAAGAGGAGCAGGAAAAAGCAAAAAATTTCAGAATTGCACCTTGCAATGCGGAGAAATTACTGTTTGTGCATTTACAATATTCATTGATTTTTGCCATTGAAAAACGTCCAGAAATGATTGAAGCTACTGACGGAATGAAAGGAGCTGGCATCTCACTCTCTTTGAATCTTCTTTATCATGCTAGGATTAGCAGGAAAAAGCAAAAAATTTCAGAATTGCACCTTGCAATGCGGAGATATTACTGTTTGTGCATTTACAATATTCATTGATTTTTGCCATTGAAAAACATGTTTTTCATATACCAGAAATGTTTGAAGCTACTGACTGAATGAAAGGAGCTGGCATCTCACTCTCTTTGAAACTTCTTTATCATGCTAGGATTAACAGGAAAAAGCAAAAAATTTCAGAATTGCACCTTGCAATGTGGAGATATTACTGTTTGTGCATTTACAATATTCATTGATTTTTGCCATTGAAAAACGTTTTTCATATACCAGAAATGTTTGAAGCTACTGACTGAATGAAAGGAGCTGGCATCTCACTCTCTTTGAATCTTCTTTATCATGCTAGGATTAACAGGAAAAAGCAAAAAATTTCAGAATTGCACCTTGCAATGTGGAGATATTACTGTTTGTGCATTTACAATATTCATTGATTTTTGCCATTGAAAAACGTTTTTCATATACCAGAAATGTTTGAAGCTACTGACTGAATGAAAGGAGCTGGCATCTCACTCTCTTTGAATCTTCTTTATCATGCTAGGATTAACAGGAAAAAGCTAAAAATTTCAGAATTGCACCGTGCAATGTGGAGATATTACTGTTTGTGCATTTACAATATTCATTGATTTTTGCCATTGAAAAACATGTTTTTCATATACCAGAAATGTTTGAAGCTACTGACTGAATGAAAGGAGCTGGCATCTCACTCTCTTTGAATCTTCTTTATCATGCTAGGATTAACAGGAAAAAGCTAAAAATTTCAGAATTGCACCGTGCAATGTGGAGATATTACTGTTTGTGCATTTACAATATTCATTGATTTTTGCCATTGAAAAACGTTTTTCATATACCAGAAATGTTTGAAGCTACTGACTGAATGAAAGGAGCTGGCATCTCACTCTCTTTGAATCTTCTTTATCATGCTAGGATTAGCAGGAAAAAGCAAAAAATTTCAGAATTGCACCTTGCAATGTGGAGATATTACTGTTTGTGCATTTACAATATTCATTGATTTTTGCCATTGAAAAACATGTTTTTCATATACCAGAAATGTTTGAAGCTACTGACTGAATGAAAGGAGCTGGCATCTCACTCTCTTTGAATCTTCTTTATCATGCTAGGATTAACAGGAAAAAGCAAAAAATTTCAGAATTGCACCTTGCAATGTGGAGATATTACTGTTTGTGCATTTACAATATTCATTGATTTTTGCCATTGAAAAACATGTTTTTCATATACCAGAAATGTTTGAAGCTACTGACTGAATGAAAGGAGCTGGCATCTCACTCTCTTTGAATCTTCTTTATCATGCTAGGATTAGCAGGAAAAAGCAAAAAATTTCAGAATTGCACCTTGCAATGCGGAGATATTACTGTTTGTGCATTTACAATATTCATTGATTTTTGCCATTGAAAAACATGTTTTTCATATACCAGAAATGTTTGAAGCTACTGACTGAATGAAAGGAGCTGGCATCTCACTCTCTTTGAATCTTCTTTATCATGCTAGGATTAACAGGAAAAAGCTAAAAATTTCAGAATTGCACCGTGCAATGTGGAGATATTACTGTTTGTGCATTTACAATATTCATTGATTTTTGCCATTGAAAAACGTTTTTCATATACCAGAAATGTTTGAAGCTACTGACTGAATGAAAGGAGCTGGCATCTCACTCTCTTTGAATCTTCTTTATCATGCTAGGATTAGCAGGAAAAAGCAAAAAATTTCAGAATTGCACCTTGCAATGTGGAGATATTACTGTTTGTGCATTTACAATATTCATTGATTTTTGCCATTGAAAAACATGTTTTTCATATACCAGAAATGTTTGAAGCTACTGACTGAATGAAAGGAGCTGGCATCTCACTCTCTTTGAATCTTCTTTATCATGCTAGGATTAACAGGAAAAAGCAAAAAATTTCAGAATTGCACCTTGCAATGTGGAGATATTACTGTTTGTGCATTTACAATATTCATTGATTTTTGCCATTGAAAAACATGTTTTTCATATACCAGAAATGTTTGAAGCTACTGACTGAATGAAAGGAGCTGGCATCTCACTCTCTTTGAATCTTCTTTATCATGCTAGGATTAGCAGGAAAAAGCAAAAAATTTCAGAATTGCACCTTGCAATGCGGAGATATTACTGTTTGTGCATTTACAATATTCATTGATTTTTGCCATTGAAAAACATGTTTTTCATATACCAGAAATGTTTGAAGCTACTGACTGAATGAAAGGAGCTGGCATCTCACTCTCTTTGAATCTTCTTTATCATGCTAGGATTAACAGGAAAAAGCAAAAAATTTCAGAATTGCACCTTGCAATGTGGAGATATTACTGTTTGTGCATTTACAATATTCATGGATTTTTGCCATTGAAAAACGTTTTTCATATACCAGAAATGTTTGAAGCTACTGACTGAATGAAAGGAGCTGGCATCTCACTCTCTTTGAATCTTCTTTATCATGCTAGGATTAACAGGAAAAAGCTAAAAATTTCAGAATTGCACCGTGCAATGTGGAGATATTACTGTTTGTGCATTTACAATATTCATTGATTTTTGCCATTGAAAAACATGTTTTTCATATACCAGAAATGTTTGAAGCTACTGACTGAATGAAAGGAGCTGGCATCTCACTCTCTTTGAATCTTCTTTATCATGCTAGGATTAACAGGAAAAAGCTAAAAATTTCAGAATTGCACCGTGCAATGTGGAGATATTACTGTTTGTGCATTTACAATATTCATTGATTTTTGCCATTGAAAAACATGTTTTTCATATACCAGAAATGTTTGAAGCTACTGACTGAATGAAAGGAGCTTGGCATCTCACTCTCTTTGAATCTTCCTTATCATGCTAGGATTAGCAGGAAAAAGCAAAAAATTTCAGAATTGCACCTTGCAATGCGGAGATATTACTGTTTGTGCATTTACAATATTCATTGATTTTTGCCATTGAAAAACATGTTTTTCATATACCAGAAATGTTTGTAACTACTGACTGAATGAAAGGAGCTGGCATCTCACTCTCTTTGAATCTTCTTTATCATGCTAGGATTAACAGGAAAAAGCAAAAAATTTCAGAATTGCACCTTGCAATGTGGAGATATTACTGTTTGTGCATTTACAATATTCATTGATTTTTGCCATTGAAAAACATGTTTTTCATATACCAGAAATGTTTGAAGCTACTGACTGAATGAAAGGAGCTGGCATCTCACTCTCTTTGAATCTTCTTCATAATGCTAAGAGGAGCAGGAAAAAGCAAAAAATTTCAGAATTGCACCTTGCAATGCGGAGAAATTACTGTTTGTGCATTTACAATATTCATTGATTTTTGCCATTGAAAAACGTCCAGAAATGATTGAAGCTACTGACGGAATGAAAGGAGCTGGCATCTCACTCTCTTTGAATCTTCTTTATCATGCTAAGAGGAGCAGGAAAAAGCAAAAAATTTCAGAATTGCACCTTGCAATGCGGAGAAATTACTGTTTGTGCATTTACAATATTCATTGATTTTTGCCATTGAAAAACATCATGTTATTCATATACCAGAAATGTTTGAAGCTACTGACTGAATGAAAGGAGCTGGCATCTCACTCTCTTTGAATCTTCTTTATCATGCTAAGAGGAGCAGGAAAAAGCAAAAAATTTCAGAATTGCACCTTGCAATGCGGATAAATTACTGTTTGTGCATTTACAATATTCATTGATTTTTGCCATTGAAAAACGTCCAGAAATGATTGAAGCTACTGACTGAATGAAAGGAGCTGGCATCTCACTCTCTTTGAATCTTGTTTATCATGCTAAGAGGAGCAGGAAAAAGCAAAAAATTTCAGAATTGCACCTTGCAATGCGGAGAAATTACTGTTTGTGCATTTACAATATTCATTGATTTTTGCCATTGAAAAACGTCCAGAAATGATTGAAGCTACTGACTGAATGAAAGGAGCTGGCATCTCACTCTCTGAAACTTCTTTATCATGCTAAGAGGAGCAGGAAAAAGCAAAAATTTTCAGAATTGCAACTTGCAATGCGGAGAAATTACTGTTTGTGCATTTACAATATTCATTGATTTTTGCCATTGAAAAACGTCCAGAAATGATTGAAGCTACTGACTGAATGAAAGGAGCTGGCATCTCACTCTCTTTGAATCTTCTTTATCATGCTAAGAGGAGCAGGAAAAAGCAAAAAATTTCAGAATTGCACCTTGCAATGCGGAGAAATTACTGTTTGTGCATTTACAATATTCATTGATTTTTGCCATTGAAAAACATCATGTTATTCATATACCAGAAATGTTTGAAGCTACTGACTGAATGAAAGGAGCTGGCATCTCACTCTCTTTGAATCTTCTTTATCATGCTAAGAGGAGCAGGAAAAAGCAAAAAATTTCAGAATTGCACCTTGCAATGCGGAGAAATTACTGTTTGTGCATTTACAATATTCATTGATTTTTGCCATTGAAAAACGTCCAGAAATGATTGAAGCTACTGACTGAATGAAAGGAGCTGGCATCTCACTCTCTTTGAATCTTCCTTATCATGCTAGGATTAGCAGGAAAAAGCAAAAAATTTCAGAATTGCACCTTGCAATGCGGAGATATTACTGTTTGTGCATTTACAATATTCATTGATTTTTGCCATTGAAAAACATGTTTTTCATATACCAGAAATGTTTGTAACTACTGACTGAATGAAAGGAGCTGGCATCTCACTCTCTTTGAATCTTCTTTATCATGCTAGGATTAACAGGAAAAAGCAAAAAATTTCAGAATTGCACCTTGCAATGTGGAGATATTACTGTTTGTGCATTTACAATATTCATTGATTTTTGCCATTGAAAAACGTTTTTCATATACCAGAAATGTTTGAAGCTACTGACTGAATGAAAGGAGCTGGCATCTCACTCTCTTTGAATCTTCTTTATCATGCTAGGATTAGCAGGAAAAAGCAAAAAATTTCAGAATTGCACCTTGCAATGTGGAGATATTACTGTTTGTGCATTTACAATATTCATTGATTTTTGCCATTGAAAAACATGTTTTTCATATACCAGAAATGTTTGAAGCTACTGACTGAATGAAAGGAGCTGGCATCTCACTCTCTTTGAATCTTCTTTATCATGCTAGGATTAACAGGAAAAAGCTAAAAATTTCAGAATTGCACCGTGCAATGTGGAGATATTACTGTTTGTGCATTTACAATATTCATTGATTTTTGCCATTGAAAAACGTTTTTCATATACCAGAAATGTTTGAAGCTACTGACTGAATGAAAGGAGCTGGCATCTCACTCTCTTTGAATCTTCTTTATCATGCTAGGATTAGCAGGAAAAAGCAAAAAATTTCAGAATTGCACCTTGCAATGTGGAGATATTACTGTTTGTGCATTTACAATATTCATTGATTTTTGCCATTGAAAAACATGTTTTTCATATACCAGAAATGTTTGAAGCTACTGACTGAATGAAAGGAGCTGGCATCTCACTCTGAATCTTCTTCATAATGCTAAGAGGAGCAGGAAAAAGCAAAAAATTTCAGAATTGCACCTTGCAATGCGGAGAAATTACTGTTTGTGCATTTACAATATTCATTGATTTTTGCCATTGAAAAACGTCCAGAAATGATTGAAGCTACTGACGGAATGAAAGGAGCTGGCATCTCACTCTCTTTGAATCTTCTTTATCATGCTAAGAGGAGCAGGAAAAAGCAAAAAATTTCAGAATTGCACCTTGCAATGCGGAGAAATTACTGTTTGTGCATTTACAATATTCATTGATTTTTGCCATTGAAAAACATCATGTTATTCATATACCAGAAATGTTTGAAGCTACTGACTGAATGAAAGGAGCTGGCATCTCACTCTCTTTGAATCTTCTTTATCATGCTAAGAGGAGCAGGAAAAAGCAAAAAATTTCAGAATTGCACCTTGCAATGCGGATAAATTACTGTTTGTGCATTTACAATATTCATTGATTTTTGCCTTTGAAAAACGTCCAGAAATGATTGAAGCTACTGACTGAATGAAAGGAGCTGGCATCTCACTCTCTTTGAATCTTCTTTATCATGCTAAGAGGAGAAGGAAAAAGCAAAAAATTTCAGAATTGCACCTTGCAATGCGGAGAAATTACTGTTTGTGCATTTACAATATTCATTGATTTTTGCCATTGAAAAACATCATGTTATTCATATACCAGAAATGTTTGAAGCTACTGACTGAATGAAAGGAGCTGGCATCTCACTCTCTTTGAATCTTCTTTATCATGCTAAGAGGAGCAGGAAAAAGCAAAAAATTTCAGAATTGCACCTTGCAATGCGGAGAAATTACTGTTTGTGCATTTACAATATTCATTGATTTTTGCCATTGAAAAACGTCCAGAAATGATTGAAGCTACTGACTGAATGAAAGGAGCTGGCATCTCACTCTCTTTGAATCTTCTTTATCATGCTAAGAGGAGCAGGAAAAAGCAAAAAATTTCAGAATTGCACCTTGCAATGCGGAGAAATTACTGTTTGTGCATTTACAATATTCATTGATTTTTGCCATTGAAAAACATCATGTTATTCATATACCAGAAATGTTTGAAGCTACTGACTGAATGAAAGGAGCTGGCATCTCACTCTCTTTGAATCTTCTTTATCATGCTAAGAGGAGCAGGAAAAAGCAAAAAATTTCAGAATTGCACCTTGCAATGCGGATAAATTACTGTTTGTGCATTTACAATATTCATTGATTTTTGCCATTGAAAAACATCATGTTATTCATATACCAGAAATGATTGAAGCTACTGACTGAATGAAAGGAGCTGGCATCTCACTCTCTTTGAATCTTCTTTATCATGCTAAGAGGAGCAGGATAAAGCAAAAAATTTCAGAATTGCACCTTGCAATGCGGAGAAATTACTGTTTGTGCATTTACAATATTCATTGATTTTTGCCATTGAAAAACATCATGTTATTCATATACCAGAAATGATTGAAGCTACTGACTGAATGAAAGTAGCTGGCATGTCACTCTCTTTGAATCTTCTTTATCATGCTAAGAGGAGCAGGAAAAAGCAAAAAATTTCAGAATTGCACCTTGCAATGCGGAGAAATTACTGTTTGTGCATTTACAATATTCATTGATTTTTGCAATTGAAAAACGTCCAGAAATGATTGAAGCTACTGACTGAATGAAAGGAGCTGGCATCTCACTCTCTTTGAATCTTCTTTATCATGCTAAGAGGAGCAGGAAAAAGCAAAAAATTTCAGAATTGCACCTTGCAATGCGGAGAAATTACTGTTTGTGCATTTACAATATTCATTGATTTTTGCCATTGAAAAACGTCCAGAAATGATTGAAGCTACTGACTGAATGAAAGGAGCTGTTATCTCACTCTCTTTGAATCTTCTTTACCATGCTAAGAGGAGCAGGAAAAAGCAAAAAATTTCAGAATTGCACCTTGCAATGCGGAGAAATTACTGTTTGTGCAATAACATGATGCACAAACAGTAATTTCTCCGCATTGCAAGGTGCAATTCTGAAATTTTTTGCTTTTTCCTGCTCCTCTTAGCATGATAAAGAAGAATCAAAGAGAGTGAGATGCCAGCTCCTTTCATTCAGTCTGTAGCTTCAATCATTTCTGGATGTTTTTCAATGGCAAAAATCAATGAATATTGTAAATGCACAAACAGTAATTTCTCCGCATTGCAAGGTGCAATTCTGAAATTTTTTGCTTTTTCCTGCTCCTCTTAGCATTATGAAGAAGATTCAAAGAGAGTGAGATGCCAGCTCCTTTCATTCAGTCAGTAGCTTCAAACATTTCTGGTATATGAATAACATGATGTTTTTCAATGGCAAAAATCAATGAATATTGTAAATGCACAAACAGTAATTTCTCCGCATTGCAAGGTGCAATTCTGAAATTTTTTGCTTTTTCCTGCTCCTCTTAGCATGATAAAGAAGATTCAAAGAGAGTGAGATGCCAGCTCCTTTCGTTCAGTCAGTAGCTTCAATAATTTCTGGACGTTTTTCAATGGCAAAAATCATTGAATATTGTAAATGCACAAACAGTAATTTCTCCGCATTGCAAGGTGCAATTCTGAAATTTTTTACTTTTTCCTGCTCCTCTTAGCATGATAAAGAAGATTCAAAGAGAGTGAGATGCCAGCTCCTTTCATTCAGTCAGTAGCTTCAATCATTTCTGGATGTTTTTCAATGGCAAAAATCAATGAATATTGTAAATGCACAAACAGTAATTTCTCCGCATTGCAAGGTGCAATTCTGAAATTTTTTGCTTTTTCCTGCTCCTCTTAGCATGATAAAGAAGTTTCAAAGAGAGTGAGATGCCAGCTCCTTTCATTCAGTCAGTAGCTTCAATCATTTCTGGACATTTTTCAATGGCAAAAATCAATGAATATTGTAAATGCACAAACAGTAATTTCTCCGCATTGCAAGGTGCAATTCTGAAATTTTTTGCTTTTTCCTGCTCCTCTTAGCATGATAAACAAGATTCAAAGAGAGTGAGATGTCAGCTCCTTTCATTCAGTCAGTAGCTTCAATCATTTCTGGACGTTTTTCAATGGCAAAAATCAATGAATATTGTAAATGCACAAACAGTAATTTCTCCGCATTGCAAGGTGCAATTCTGAAATTTTTTGCTTTTTCCTGCTCCTCTTAGCATGATAAAGAAGATTCAAAGAGAGTGAGATGCCAGCTCCTTTCATTCAGTCAGTAGCTTCAAACATTTCTGGTATATGAATAACATGATGTTTTTCAATGGCAAAAATCAATGAATATTGTAAATGCACAAACAGTAATTTCTCCGCATTGCAAGGTGCAATTCTGAAATTTTTTGCTTTTTCCTGCTCCTCTTAGCATGATAAAGAAGATTCAAAGAGAGTGAGATGCCAGCTCCTTTCATTCAGTCAGTAGCTTCAATCATTTCTGGACGTTTTTCAATTGCAAAAATCAATGAATATTGTAAATGCACAAACAGTAATTTCTCCGCATTGCAAGGTGCAATTCTGAAATTTTTTGCTTTTTCCTGCTCCTCTTAGCATGATAAAGAAGATTCAAAGAGAGTGAGATGCCAGCTCCTTTCATTCAGTCAGTAGCTTCAATCATTTCTGGTATATGAATAACATGATGTTTTTCAATGGCAAAAATCAATGAATATTGTAAATGCACAAACAGTAATTTCTCCGCATTGCAAGGTGCAATTCTGAAATTTTTTGCTTTTTCCTGCTCCTCTTAGCATGATAAAGAAGATTCAAAGAGAGTGAGATGCCAGCTCCTTTCATTCAGTCAGTAGCTTCAATCATTTCTGGTTTATGAATAACATGATGTTTTTCAATGGCAAAAATCAATGAATATTGTAAATGCACAAACAGTAATTTATCCGCATTGCAAGGTGCAATTCTGAAATTTTTTGCTTTTTCCTGCTCCTCTTAGCATGATAAAGAAGATTGAAAGAGAGTGAGATGCCAGCTCCTTTCATTCAGTCAGTAGCTTCAAACATTTCTGGTATATGAATAACATGATGTTTTTCAATGGCAAAAATCAATGAATATTGTAAATGCACAAACAGTAATTTCTCCGCATTGCAAGGTGCAATTCTGAAATTTTTTGCTTTTTCCTGCTCCTCTTAGCATGATAAAGAAGATTCAAAGAGAGTGAGATGCCAGCTCCTTTCATTCAGTCAGTAGCTTCAATCATTTCTGGACGTTTTTCAATGGCAAAAATCAATGAATATTGTAAATGCACAAACAGTAATTTCTCCGCATTGCAAGGTGCAATTCTGAAATTTTTTGCTTTTTCCTGCTCCTCTTAGCATGATAAAGAAGATTCAAAGAGAGTGAGATGCCAGCTCCTTTCATTCAGTCAGTAGCTTCAGTCATTTCTAGTATATGAATAACATGATGTTTTTCAATGGCAAAAATCAATGAATTTTGTAAATGCACAAACAGTAATTTCTCCGCATTGCAAGGTGCAATTCTGAAATTTTTTGCTTTTTCCTGCTCCTCTTAGCATGATAAAGAAGATTCAAAGAGAGTGAGATGCCAGCTCCTTTCATTCAGTCAGTAGCTTCAATCATTTCTGGATGTTTTTCAATGGCAAAAATCAATGAATATTGTAAATGCACAAACAGTAATTTCTCCACATTGCAAGGTGCAATTCTGAAATTTTTTGCTTTTTCCTGCTCCTCTTAGCATTATGAAGAAGATTCAAAGAGAGTGAGATGCCAGCTCCTTTCATTCAGTCAGTAGCTTCAAACATTTCTGGTATATGAATAACATGATGTTTTTCAATGGCAAAAATCAATGAATATTGTAAATGCACAAACAGTAATTTCTCCGCATTGCAAGGTGCAATTCTGAAATTTTTTGCTTTTTCCTGCTCCTCTTAGCATGATAAAGAAGATTCAAAGAGAGTGAGATGCCAGCTCCTTTCGTTCAGTCAGTAGCTTCAATAATTTCTGGACGTTTTTCAATGGCAAAAATCATTGAATATTGTAAATGCACAAACAGTAATTTCTCCGCATTGCAAGGTGCAATTCTGAAATTTTTTGCTTTTTCCTGCTCCTCTTAGCATGATAAAGAAGATTCAAAGAGAGTGAGATGCCAGCTCCTTTCATTCAGTCAGTAGCTTCAATCATTTCTGGTATATGAATAACATGATGTTTTTCAATGGCAAAAATCAATGAATATTGTAAATGCACAAACAGTAATTTCTCCGCATTGCAAGGTGCAATTCTGAAATTTTTTGCTTTTTCCTGCTCCTCTTAGCATGATAAAGAAGATTCAAAGAGAGTGAGATGCCAGCTCCTTTCATTCAGTCAGTAGATTCAATCATTTCTGGTATATGAATAACATGATGTTTTTCAATGGCAAAAATCAATGAATATTGTAAATGCACAAACAGTAATTTATCCGCATTGCAAGGTGCAATTCTGAAATTTTTTGCTTTTTCCTGCTCCTCTTAGCATGATAAAGAAGATTGAAAGAGAGTGAGATGCCAGCTCCTTTCATTCAGTCAGTAGCTTCAAACATTTCTGGTATATGAATAACATGATGTTTTTCAATGGCAAAAATCAATGAATATTGTAAATGCACAAACAGTAATTTCTCCGCATTGCAAGGTGCAATTCTGAAATTTTTTGCTTTTTCCTGCTCCTCTTAGCATGATAAAGAAGAATCAAAGAGAGTGAGATGCCAGCTCCTTTCATTCAGTCTGTAGCTTCAATCATTTCTGGATGTTTTTCAATGGCAAAAATCAATGAATATTGTAAATGCACAAACAGTAATTTCTCCGCATTGCAAGGTGCAATTCTGAAATTTTTTGCTTTTTCCTGCTCCTCTTAGCATTATGAAGAAGATTCAAAGAGAGTGAGATGCCAGCTCCTTTCATTCAGTCAGTAGCTTCAAACATTTCTGGTATATGAATAACATGATGTTTTTCAATGGCAAAAATCAATGAATATTGTAAATGCACAAACAGTAATTTCTCCGCATTGCAAGGTGCAATTCTGAAATTTTTTGCTTTTTCCTGCTCCTCTTAGCATGATAAAGAAGATTCAAAGAGAGTGAGATGCCAGCTCCTTTCATTCAGTCAGTAGCTTCAATCATTTCTGGTATATGAATAACATGATGTTTTTCAATGGCAAAAATCAATGAATATTGTAAATGCACAAACAGTAATTTCTCCGCATTGCAAGGTGCAATTCTGAAATTTTTTGCTTTTTCCTGCTCCTCTTAGCATGATAAAGAAGATTCAAAGAGTGAGATGCCAGCTCCTTTCATTCAGTCAGTAGCTTCAATCATTTCTGGTATATGAATAACATGATGTTTTTCAATGGCAAAAATCAATGAATATTGTAAATGCACAAACAGTAATTTATCCGCATTGCAAGGTGCAATTCTGAAATTTTTTGCTTTTTCCTGCTCCTCTTAGCATGATAAAGAAGATTGAAAGAGAGTGAGATGCCAGCTCCTTTCATTCAGTCAGTAGCTTCAAACATTTCTGGTATATGAATAACATGATGTTTTTCAATGGCAAAAATCAATGAATATTGTAAATGCACAAACAGTAATTTCTCCGCATTGCAAGGTGCAATTCTGAAATTTTTTGCTTTTTCCTGCTCCTCTTAGCATGATAAAGAAGAATCAAAGAGAGTGAGATGCCAGCTCCTTTCATTCAGTCTGTAGCTTCAATCATTTCTGGATGTTTTTCAATGGCAAAAATCAATGAATATTGTAAATGCACAAACAGTAATTTCTCCGCATTGCAAGGTGCAATTCTGAAATTTTTTGCTTTTTCCTGCTCCTCTTAGCATTATGAAGAAGATTCAAAGAGAGTGAGATGCCAGCTCCTTTCATTCAGTCAGTAGCTTCAAACATTTCTGGTATATGAATAACATGATGTTTTTCAATGGCAAAAATCAATGAATATTGTAAATGCACAAACAGTAATTTCTCCGCATTGCAAGGTGCAATTCTGAAATTTTTTGCTTTTTCCTGCTCCTCTTAGCATGATAAAGAAGATTCAAAGAGAGTGAGATGCCAGCTCCTTTCGTTCAGTCAGTAGCTTCAATAATTTCTGGACGTTTTTCAATGGCAAAAATCATTGAATATTGTAAATGCACAAACAGTAATTTCTCCGCATTGCAAGGTGCAATTCTGAAATTTTTTACTTTTTCCTGCTCCTCTTAGCATGATAAAGAAGATTCAAAGAGAGTGAGATGCCAGCTCCTTTCATTCAGTCAGTAGCTTCAATCATTTCTGGACGTTTTTCAATGGCAAAAATCAATGAATATTGTAAATGCACAAACAGTAATTTCTCCGCATTGCAAGGTGCAATTCTGAAATTTTTTGCTTTTTCCTGCTCCTCTTAGCATGATAAAGAAGTTTCAAAGAGAGTGAGATGCCAGCTCCTTTCATTCAGTCAGTAGCTTCAATCATTTCTGGACATTTTTCAATGGCAAAAATCAATGAATATTGTAAATGCACAAACAGTAATTTCTCCGCATTGCAAGGTGCAATTCTGAAATTTTTTGCTTTTTCCTGCTCCTCTTAGCATGATAAACAAGATTCAAAGAGAGTGAGATGTCAGCTCCTTTCATTCAGTCAGTAGCTTCAATCATTTCTGGACGTTTTTCAATGGCAAAAATCAATGAATATTGTAAATGCACAAACAGTAATTTCTCCGCATTGCAAGGTGAAATTCTGAAATTTTTTGCTTTTTCCTGCTCCTCTTAGCATGGTAAAGAAGATTCAAAGAGAGTGAGATGCCAGCTCCTTTCATTCAGTCAGTAGCTTCAAACATTTCTGGTATATGAATAACATGATGTTTTTCAATGGCAAAAATCAATGAATATTGTAAATGCACAAACAGTAATTTCTCCGCATTGCAAGGTGCAATTCTGAAATTTTTTGCTTTTTCCTGCTCCTCTTAGCATGATAAAGAAGATTCAAAGAGAGTGAGATGCCAGCTCCTTTCATTCAGTCAGTAGCTTCAATCATTTCTGGACGTTTTTCAATTGCAAAAATCAATGAATATTGTAAATGCACAAACAGTAATTTCTCCGCATTGCAAGGTGCAATTCTGAAATTTTTTGCTTTTTCCTGCTCCTCTTAGCATGATAAAGAAGATTCAAAGAAAGTGAGATGCCAGCTCCTTTCATTCAGTCAGTAGCTTCAATCATTTCTGGTATATGAATAACATGATGTTTTTCAATGGCAAAAATCAATGAATATTGTAAATGCACAAACTGTAATTTCTCCGCATTGCAAGGTGCAATTCTGAATTTTTTTGCTTTTTCCTGCTCCTCTTAGCATGATAAAGAAGATTCAAAGAGAGTGAGATGCCAGCTCCTTTCATTCAGTCAGTAGCTTCAATCATTTCTGGTTTATGAATAACATGATGTTTTTCAATGGCAAAAATCAATGAATATTGTAAATGCACAAACAGTAATTTATCCGCATTGCAAGGTGCAATTCTGAAATTTTTTGCTTTTTCCTGCTCCTCTTAGCATGATAAAGAAGATTGAAAGAGAGTGAGATGCCAGCTCCTTTCATTCAGTCAGTAGCTTCAAACATTTCTGGTATATGAATAACATGATGTTTTTCAATGGCAAAAATCAATGAATATTGTAAATGCACAAACAGTAATTTCTCCGCATTGCAAGGTGCAATTCTGAAATTTTTTGCTTTTTCCTGCTCCTCTTAGCATGATAAAGAAGATTCAAAGAGAGTGAGATGCCAGCTCCTTTCATTCAGTCAGTAGCTTCAAACATTTCTGGTATATGAATAACATGATGTTTTTCAATGGCAAAAATCAATGAATATTGTAAATGCACAAACAGTAATTTCTCCGCATTGCAAGGTGCAATTCTGAAATTTTTTGCTTTTTCCTGCTCCTCTTAGCATGATAAAGAAGATTCAAAGAGAGTGAGATGCCAGCTCCTTTCATTCAGTCAGTAGCTTCAATCATTTCTGGACGTTTTTCAATTGCAAAAATCAATGAATATTGTAAATGCACAAACAGTAATTTCTCCGCATTGCAAGGTGCAATTCTGAAATTTTTTGCTTTTTCCTGCTCCTCTTAGCATGATAAAGAAGATTCAAAGAGAGTGAGATGCCAGCTCCTTTCATTCAGTCAGTAGCTTCAATCATTTCTGGTATATGAATAACATGATGTTTTTCAATGGCAAAAATCAATGAATATTGTAAATGCACAAACAGTAATTTCTCCGCATTGCAAGGTGCAATTCTGAAATTTTTTGCTTTTTCCTGCTCCTCTTAGCATGATAAAGAAGATTCAAAGAGAGTGAGATGCCAGCTCCTTTCATTCAGTCAGTAGCTTCAATCATTTCTGGTTTATGAATAACATGATGTTTTTCAATGGCAAAAATCAATGAATATTGTAAATGCACAAACAGTAATTTATCCGCATTGCAAGGTGCAATTCTGAAATTTTTTGCTTTTTCCTGCTCCTCTTAGCATGATAAAGAAGATTGAAAGAGAGTGAGATGCCAGCTCCTTTCATTCAGTCAGTAGCTTCAAACATTTCTGGTATATGAATAACATGATGTTTTTCAATGGCAAAAATCAATGAATATTGTAAATGCACAAACAGTAATTTCTCCGCATTGCAAGGTGCAATTCTGAAATTTTTTGCTTTTTCCTGCTCCTCTTAGCATGATAAAGAAGATTCAAAGAGAGTGAGATGCCAGCTCCTTTCATTCAGTCAGTAGCTTCAATCATTTCTGGTATATGAATAACATGATGTTTTTCAATGGCAAAAATCAATGAATATTGTAAATGCACAAACAGTAATTTATCCGCATTGCAAGGTGCAATTCTGAAATTTTTTGCTTTTTCCTGCTCCTCTTAGCATGATAAAGAAGATTGAGAGTGAGATGCCAGCTCCTTTCATTCAGTCAGTAGCTTCAAACATTTCTGGTATATGAATAACATGATGTTTTTCAATGGCAAAAATCAATGAATATTGTAAATGCACAAACAGTAATTTCTCCGCATTGCAAGGTGCAATTCTGAAATTTTTTGCTTTTTCCTGCTCCTCTTAGCATGATAAAGAAGATTCAAAGAGAGTGAGATGCCAGCTCCTTTCATTCAGTCAGTAGCTTCAATCATTTCTGGACGTTTTTCAATGGCAAAAATCAATGAATATTGTAAATGCACAAACAGTAATTTCTCCGCATTGCAAGGTGCAATTCTGAAATTTTTTGCTTTTTCCTGCTCCTCTTAGCATGATAAAGAAGATTCAAAGAGAGTGAGATGCCAGCTCCTTTCATTCAGTCAGTAGCTTCAGTCATTTCTAGTATATGAATAACATGATGTTTTTCAATGGCAAAAATCAATGAATTTTGTAAATGCACAAACAGTAATTTCTCCGCATTGCAAGGTGCAATTCTGAAATTTTTTGCTTTTTCCTGCTCCTCTTAGCATGATAAAGAAGATTCAAAGAGAGTGAGATGCCAGCTCCTTTCATTCAGTCAGTAGCTTCAATCATTTCTGGATGTTTTTCAATGGCAAAAATCAATGAATATTGTAAATGCACAAACAGTAATTTCTCCACATTGCAAGGTGCAATTCTGAAATTTTTTGCTTTTTCCTGCTCCTCTTAGCATTATGAAGAAGATTCAAAGAGAGTGAGATGCCAGCTCCTTTCATTCAGTCAGTAGCTTCAAACATTTCTGGTAT
Source organism: Phyllobates terribilis (assembly GCF_046119375.1). Taxonomy (NCBI): domain Eukaryota; kingdom Metazoa; phylum Chordata; class Amphibia; order Anura; family Dendrobatidae; genus Phyllobates; species Phyllobates terribilis. Next base: position 25,911 of record NW_027368093.1, read on the forward strand.
ATGAATAACATGATGTTTTTCAATGGCAAAAATCAATGAATATTGTAAATGCACAAACAGTAATTTCTCCGCATTGCAAGGTGCAATTCTGAAATTTTTTGCTTTTTCCTGCTCCTCTTAGCATGATAAAGAAGATTCAAAGAGAGTGAGATGCCAGCTCCTTTCGTTCAGTCAGTAGCTTCAATAATTTCTGGACGTTTTTCAATGGCAAAAATCATTGAATATTGTAAATGCACAAACAGTAATTTCTCCGCATTGCAAGGTGCAATTCTGAAATTTTTTGCTTTTTCCTGCTCCTCTTAGCATGATAAAGAAGATTCAAAGAGAGTGAGATGACAGCTCCTTTCTTTCAGTCAGTAGCTTCAATCATTTCTGGTATATGAATAACATGATGTTTTTCAATGGCAAAAATCAATGAATATTGTAAATGCACAAACAGTAATTTCTCCGCATTGCAAGGTGCAATTCTGAAATTTTTTGCTTTTTCCTGCTCCTCTTAGCATGATAAAGAAGATTCAAAGAGAGTGAGATGCCAGCTCCTTTCATTCAGTCAGTAGCTTCAATCATTTCTGGTATATGAATAACATGATGTTTTTCAATGGCAAAAATCAATGAATATTGTAAATGCACAAACAGTAATTTATCCGCATTGCAAGGTGCAATTCTGAAATTTTTTGCTTTTTCCTGCTCCTCTTAGCATGATAAAGAAGATTGAAAGAGAGTGAGATGCCAGCTCCTTTCATTCAGTCAGTAGCTTCAAACATTTCTGGTATATGAATAACATGATGTTTTTCAATGGCAAAAATCAATGAATATTGTAAATGCACAAACAGTAATTTCTCCGCATTGCAAGGTGCAATTCTGAAATTTTTTGCTTTTTCCTGCTCCTCTTAGCATGATAAAGAAGAATCAAAGAGAGTGAGATGCCAGCTCCTTTCATTCAGTCTGTAGCTTCAATCATTTCTGGATGTTTTTCAATGGCAAAAATCAATGAATATTGTAAATGCACAAACAGTAATTTCTCCGCATTGCAAGGTGCAATTCTGAAATTTTTTGCTTTTTCCTGCTCCTCTTAGCATTATGAAGAAGATTCAAAGAGAGTGAGATGCCAGCTCCTTTCATTCAGTCAGTAGCTTCAAACATTTCTGGTATATGAATAACATGATGTTTTTCAATGGCAAAAATCAATGAATATTGTAAATGCACAAACAGTAATTTCTCCGCATTGCAAGGTGCAATTCTGAAATTTTTTGCTTTTTCCTGCTCCTCTTAGCATGATAAAGAAGATTCAAAGAGAGTGAGATGCCAGCTCCTTTCATTCAGTCAGTAGCTTCAATCATTTCTGGATGTTTTTCAATGGCAAAAATCAATGAATATTGTAAATGCACAAACAGTAATTTCTCCGCATTGCAAGGTGCAATTCTGAAATTTTTTGCTTTTTCCTGCTCCTCTTAGCATGATAAAGAAGATTCAAAGAGAGTGAGATGCCAGCTCCTTTCATTCAGTCAGTAGCTTCAATCATTTCTGGTATATGAATAACATGATGTTTTTCAATGGCAAAAATCAATGAATATTGTAAATGCACAAACAGTAATTTCTCCGCATTGCAAGGTGCAATTCTGAAATTTTTTGCTTTTTCCTGCTCCTCTTAGCATGATAAAGAAGATTCAAAGAGAGTGAGATGCCAGCTCCTTTCATTCAGTCAGTAGCTTCAATCATTTCTGGTATATGAATAACATGATGTTTTTCAATGGCAAAAATCAATGAATATTGTAAATGCACAAACAGTAATTTATCCGCATTGCAAGGTGCAATTCTGAAATTTTTTGCTTTTTCCTGCTCCTCTTAGCATGATAAAGAAGATTGAAAGAGAGTGAGATGCCAGCTCCTTTCATTCAGTCAGTAGCTTCAAACATTTCTGGTATATGAATAACATGATGTTTTTCAATGGCAAAAATCAATGAATATTGTAAATGCACAAACAGTAATTTCTCCGCATTGCAAGGTGCAATTCTGAAATTTTTTGCTTTTTCCTGCTCCTCTTAGCATGATAAAGAAGAATCAAAGAGAGTGAGATGCCAGCTCCTTTCATTCAGTCTGTAGCTTCAATCATTTCTGGATGTTTTTCAATGGCAAAAATCAATGAATATTGTAAATGCACAAACAGTAATTTCTCCGCATTGCAAGGTGCAATTCTGAAATTTTTTGCTTTTTCCTGCTCCTCTTAGCATTATGAAGAAGATTCAAAGAGAGTGAGATGCCAGCTCCTTTCATTCAGTCAGTAGCTTCAAACATTTCTGGTATATGAATAACATGATGTTTTTCAATGGCAAAAATCAATGAATATTGTAAATGCACAAACAGTAATTTCTCCGCATTGCAAGGTGCAATTCTGAAATTTTTTGCTTTTTCCTGCTCCTCTTAGCATGATAAAGAAGATTCAAAGAGAGTGAGATGCCAGCTCCTTTCATTCAGTCAGTAGCTTCAATCATTTCTGGATGTTTTTCAATGGCAAAAATCAATGAATATTGTAAATGCACAAACAGTAATTTCTCCGCATTGCAAGGTGCAATTCTGAAATTTTTTGCTTTTTCCTGCTCCTCAGCATTATGAAGAAGATTCAAAGAGAGTGAGATGCCAGCTCCTTTCATTCAGTCAGTAGCTTCAAACATTTCTGGTATATGAATAACATGATGTTTTTCAATGGCAAAAATCAATGAATATTGTAAATGCACAAACAGTAATTTCTCCGCATTGCAAGGTGCAATTCTGAAATTTTTTGCTTTTTCCTGCTCCTCTTAGCATGATAAAGAAGATTCAAAGAGAGTGAGATGCCAGCTCCTTTCGTTCAGTCAGTAGCTTCAATAATTTCTGGACGTTTTTCAATGGCAAAAATCATTGAATATTGTAAATGCACAAACAGTAATTTCTCCGCATTGCAAGGTGCAATTCTGAAATTTTTTGCTTTTTAATGCTCCTCTTAGCATGATAAAGAAGATTCAAAGAGAGTGAGATGCCAGCTCCTTTCATTCAGTCAGTAGCTTCAATCATTTCTGGTATATGAATAACATGATGTTTTTCAATGGCAAAAATCAATGAATATTGTAAATGCACAAACAGTAATTTCTCCGCATTGCAAGGTGCAATTCTGAAATTTTTTGCTTTTTCCTGCTCCTCTTAGCATGATAAAGAAGATTCAAAGAGTGAGATGCCAGCTCCTTTCATTCAGTCAGTAGCTTCAATCATTTCTGGTATATGAATAACATGATGTTTTTCAATGGCAAAAATCAATGAATATTGTAAATGCACAAACAGTAATTTATCCGCATTGCAAGGTGCAATTCTGAAATTTTTTGCTTTTTCCTGCTCCTCTTAGCATGATAAAGAAGATTGAAAGAGAGTGAGATGCCAGCTCCTTTCATTCAGTCAGTAGCTTCAAACATTTCTGGTATATGAATAACATGATGTTTTTCAATGGCAAAAATCAATGAATATTGTAAATGCACAAACAGTAATTTCTCCGCATTGCAAGGTGCAATTCTGAAATTTTTTGCTTTTTCCTGCTCCTCTTAGCATGATAAAGAAGAATCAAAGAGAGTGAGATGCCAGCTCCTTTCATTCAGTCTGTAGCTTCAATCATTTCTGGATGTTTTTCAATGGCAAAAATCAATGAATATTGTAAATGCACAAACAGTAATTTCTCCGCATTGCAAGGTGCAATTCTGAAATTTTTTGCTTTTTCCTGCTCCTCTTAGCATTATGAAGAAGATTCAAAGAGAGTGAGATGCCAGCTCCTTTCATTCAGTCAGTAGCTTCAAACATTTCTGGTATATGAATAACATGATGTTTTTCAATGGCAAAAATCAATGAATATTGTAAATGCACAAACAGTAATTTCTCCGCATTGCAAGGTGCAATTCTGAAATTTTTTGCTTTTCCTGCTCCTCTTAGCATGATAAAGAAGATTCAAAGAGAGTGAGATGCCAGCTCCTTTCGTTCAGTCAGTAGCTTCAATAATTTCTGGACGTTTTTCAATGGCAAAAATCATTGAATATTGTAAATGCACAAACAGTAATTTCTCCGCATTGCAAGGTGCAATTCTGAAATTTTTTACTTTTTCCTGCTCCTCTTAGCATGATAAAGAAGATTCAAAGAGAGTGAGATGCCAGCTCCTTTCATTCAGTCAGTAGCTTCAATCATTTCTGGACGTTTTTCAATGGCAAAAATCAATGAATATTGTAAATGCACAAACAGTAATTTCTCCGCATTGCAAGGTGCAATTCTGAAATTTTTTGCTTTTTCCTGCTCCTCTTAGCATGATAAAGAAGTTTCAAAGAGAGTGAGATGCCAGCTCCTTTCATTCAGTCAGTAGCTTCAATCATTTCTGGACATTTTTCAATGGCAAAAATCAATGAATATTGTAAATGCACAAACAGTAATTTCTCCGCATTGCAAGGTGCAATTCTGAAATTTTTTGCTTTTTCCTGCTCCTCTTAGCATGATAAAGAAGATTCAAAGAGAGTGAGATGCCAGCTCCTTTCATTCAGTCAGTAGCTTCAAACATTTCTGGTATATGAATAACATGATGTTTTTCAATGGCAAAAATCAATGAATATTGTAAATGCACAAACAGTAATTTCTCCGCATTGCAAGGTGCAATTCTGAAATTTTTTGCTTTTTCCTGCTCCTCTTAGCATGATAAAGAAGATTCAAAGAGAGTGAGATGCCAGCTCCTTTCATTCAGTCAGTAGCTTCAATCATTTCTGGACGTTTTTCAATTGCAAAAATCAATGAATATTGTAAATGCACAAACAGTAATTTCTCCGCATTGCAAGGTGCAATTCTGAAATTTTTTGCTTTTTCCTGCTCCTCTTAGCATGATAAAGAAGATTCAAAGAAAGTGAGATGCCAGCTCCTTTCATTCAGTCAGTAGCTTCAATCATTTCTGGTATATGAATAACATGATGTTTTTCAATGGCAAAAATCAATGAATATTGTAAATGCACAAACTGTAATTTCTCCGCATTGCAAGGTGCAATTCTGAAATTTTTTGCTTTTTCCTGCTCCTCTTAGCATGATAAAGAAGATTCAAAGAGAGTGAGATGCCAGCTCCTTTCATTCAGTCAGTAGCTTCAATCATTTCTGGTTTATGAATAACATGATGTTTTTCAATGGCAAAAATCAATGAATATTGTAAATGCACAAACAGTAATTTATCCGCATTGCAAGGTGCAATTCTGAAATTTTTTGCTTTTTCCTGCTCCTCTTAGCATGATAAAGAAGATTGAAAGAGAGTGAGATGCCAGCTCCTTTCATTCAGTCAGTAGCTTCAAACATTTCTGGTATATGAATAACATGATGTTTTTCAATGGCAAAAATCAATGAATATTGTAAATGCACAAACAGTAATTTCTCCGCATTGCAAGGTGCAATTCTGAAATTTTTTGCTTTTTCCTGCTCCTCTTAGCATGATAAAGAAGATTCAAAGAGAGTGAGATGCCAGCTCCTTTCATTCAGTCAGTAGCTTCAAACATTTCTGGTATATGAATAACATGATGTTTTTCAATGGCAAAAATCAATGAATATTGTAAATGCACAAACAGTAATTTCTCCGCATTGCAAGGTGCAATTCTGAAATTTTTTGCTTTTTCCTGCTCCTCTTAGCATGATAAAGAAGATTCAAAGAGAGTGAGATGCCAGCTCCTTTCATTCAGTCAGTAGCTTCAATCATTTCTGGACGTTTTTCAATTGCAAAAATCAATGAATATTGTAAATGCACAAACAGTAATTTCTCCGCATTGCAAGGTGCAATTCTGAAATTTTTTGCTTTTTCCTGCTCCTCTTAGCATGATAAAGAAGATTCAAAGAGAGTGAGATGCCAGCTCCTTTCATTCAGTCAGTAGCTTCAATCATTTCTGGTATATGAATAACATGATGTTTTTCAATGGCAAAAATCAATGAATATTGTAAATGCACAAACAGTAATTTCTCCGCATTGCAAGGTGCAATTCTGAAATTTTTTGCTTTTTCCTGCTCCTCTTAGCATGATAAAGAAGATTCAAAGAGAGTGAGATGCCAGCTCCTTTCATTCAGTCAGTAGCTTCAATCATTTCTGGTTTATGAATAACATGATGTTTTTCAATGGCAAAAATCAATGAATATTGTAAATGCACAAACAGTAATTTATCCGCATTGCAAGGTGCAATTCTGAAATTTTTTGCTTTTTCCTGCTCCTCTTAGCATGATAAAGAAGATTGAAAGAGAGTGAGATGCCAGCTCCTTTCATTCAGTCAGTAGCTTCAAACATTTCTGGTATATGAATAACATGATGTTTTTCAATGGCAAAAATCAATGAATATTGTAAATGCACAAACAGTAATTTCTCCGCATTGCAAGGTGCAATTCTGAAATTTTTTGCTTTTTCCTGCTCCTCTTAGCATGATAAAGAAGATTCAAAGAGAGTGAGATGCCAGCTCCTTTCATTCAGTCAGTAGCTTCAATCATTTCTGGTATATGAATAACATGATGTTTTTCAATGGCAAAAATCAATGAATATTGTAAATGCACAAACAGTAATTTATCCGCATTGCAAGGTGCAATTCTGAAATTTTTTGCTTTTTCCTGCTCCTCTTAGCATGATAAAGAAGATTGAAAGAGAGTGAGATGCCAGCTCCTTTCATTCAGTCTGTAGCTTCAATCATTTCTGGATGTTTTTCAATGGCAAAAATCAATGAATATTGTAAATGCACAAACAGTAATTTCTCCGCATTGCAAGGTGCAATTCTGAAATTTTTTGCTTTTTCCTGCTCCTCTTAGCATTATGAAGAAGATTCAAAGAGAGTGAGATGCCAGCTCCTTTCATTCAGTCAGTAGCTTCAAACATTTCTGGTATATGAATAACATGATGTTTTTCAATGGCAAAAATCAATGAATATTGTAAATGCACAAACAGTAATTTCTCCGCATTGCAAGGTGCAATTCTGAAATTTTTTGCTTTTTCCTGCTCCTCTTAGCATGATAAAGAAGATTCAAAGAGAGTGAGATGCCAGCTCCTTTCGTTCAGTCAGTAGCTTCAATAATTTCTGGACGTTTTTCAATGGCAAAAATCATTGAATATTGTAAATGCACAAACAGTAATTTCTCCGCATTGCAAGGTGCAATTCTGAAATTTTTTACTTTTTCCTGCTCCTCTTAGCATGATAAAGAAGATTCAAAGAGAGTGAGATGCCAGCTCCTTTCATTCAGTCAGTAGCTTCAATAATTTCTGGACGTTTTTCAATGGCAAAAATCAATGAATATTGTAAATGCACAAACAGTAATTTCTCCGCATTGCAAGGTGCAATTCTGAAATTTTTTGCTTTTTCCTGCTCCTCTTAGCATGATAAAGAAGTTTCAAAGAGAGTGAGATGCCAGCTCCTTTCATTCAGTCAGTAGCTTCAATCATTTCTGGACATTTTTCAATGGCAAAAATCAATGAATATTGTAAATGCACAAACAGTAATTTCTCCGCATTGCAAGGTGCAATTCTGAAATTTTTTGCTTTTTCCTGCTCCTCTTAGCATGATAAACAAGATTCAAAGAGAGTGAGATGTCAGCTCCTTTCATTCAGTCAGTAGCTTCAATCATTTTTGGACGTTTTTCAATGGCAAAAATCAATGAATATTGTAAATGCACAAACAGTAATTTCTCCGCATTGCAAGGTGCAATTCTGAAATTTTTTGCTTTTTCCTGCTCCTCTTAGCATGATAAAGAAGATTCAAAGAGAGTGAGATGCCAGCTCCTTTCATTCAGTCAGTAGCTTCAAACATTTCTGGTATATGAATAACATGATGTTTTTCAATGGCAAAAATCAATGAATATTGTAAATGCACAAACAGTAATTTCTCCGCATTGCAAGGTGCAATTCTGAAATTTTTTGCTTTTTCCTGCTCCTCTTAGCATGATAAAGAAGATTCAAAGAGAGTGAGATGCCAGCTCCTTTCATTCAGTCAGTAGCTTCAATCATTTCTGGACGTTTTTAAATTGCAAAAATCAATGAATATTGTAAATGCACAAACAGTAATTTCTCCGCATTGCAAGGTGCAATTCTGAAATTTTTTGCTTTTTCCTGCTCCTCTTAGCATGATAAAGAAGATTCAAAGAGAGTGAGATGCCAGCTCCTTTCATTCAGTCAGTAGCTTCAATCATTTCTGGTATATGAATAACATGATGTTTTTCAATGGCAAAAATCAATGAATATTGTAAATGCACAAACAGTAATTTCTCCGCATTGCAAGGTGCAATTCTGAAATTTTTTGCTTTTTCCTGCTCCTCTTAGCATGATAAAGAAGATTCAAAGAGAGTGAGATGCCAGCTCCTTTCATTCAGTCAGTAGCTTCAATCATTTCTGGTTTATGAATAACATGATGTTTTTCAATGGCAAAAATCAATGAATATTGTAAATGCACAAACAGTAATTTATCCGCATTGCAAGGTGCAATTCTGAAATTTTTTGCTTTTTCCTGCTCCTCTTAGCATGATAAAGAAGATTGAAAGAGAGTGAGATGCCAGCTCCTTTCATTCAGTCAGTAGCTTCAAACATTTCTGGTATATGAATAACATGATGTTTTTCAATGGCAAAAATCAATGAATATTGTAAATGCACAAACAGTAATTTCTCCGCATTGCAAGGTGCAATTCTGAAATTTTTTGCTTTTTCCTGCTCCTCTTAGCATGATAAAGAAGATTCAAAGAGAGTGAGATGCCAGCTCCTTTCATTCAGTCAGTAGCTTCAATCATTTCTGGACGTTTTTCAATGGCAAAAATCAATGAATATTGTAAATGCACAAACAGTAATTTCTCCGCATTGCAAGGTGCAATTCTGAAATTTTTTGCTTTTTCCTGCTCCTCTTAGCATGATAAAGAAGATTCAAAGAGAGTGAGATGCCAGCTCCTTTCATTCAGTCAGTAGCTTCAGTCATTTCTAGTATATGAATAACATGATGTTTTTCAATGGCAAAAATCAATGAATTTTGTAAATGCACAAACAGTAATTTCTCCGCATTGCAAGGTGCAATTCTGAAATTTTTTGCTTTTTCCTGCTCCTCTTAGCATGATAAAGAAGATTCAAAGAGAGTGAGATGCCAGCTCCTTTCGTTCAGTCAGTAGCTTCAATAATTTCTGGACGTTTTTCAATGGCAAAAATCATTGAATATTGTAAATGCACAAACAGTAATTTCTCCGCATTGCAAGGTGCAATTTTGAAATTTTTTGCTTTTTCCTGCTCCTCTTAGCATGATAAAGAAGATTCAAAGAGAGTGAGATGCCAGCTCCTTTCATTCAGTCAGTAGCTTCAATCATTTCTGGTATATGAATAACATGATGTTTTTCAATGGCAAAAATCAATGAATATTGTAAATGCACAAACAGTAATTTCTCCGCATTGCAAGGTGCAATTCTGAAATTTTTTGCTTTTTCCTGCTCCTCTTAGCATGATAAAGAAGATTCAAAGAGAGTGAGATGCCAGCTCCTTTCATTCAGTCAGTAGCTTCAATCATTTCTGGTATATGAATAACATGATGTTTTTCAATGGCAAAAATCAATGAATATTGTAAATGCACAAACAGTAATTTATCCGCATTGCAAGGTGCAATTCTGAAATTTTTTGCTTTTTCCTGCTCCTCTTAGCATGATAAAGAAGATTGAAAGAGAGTGAGATGCCAGCTCCTTTCATTCAGTCAGTAGCTTCAAACATTTCTGGTATATGAATAACATGATGTTTTTCAATGGCAAAAATCAATGAATATTGTAAATGCACAAACAGTAATTTCTCCGCATTGCAAGGTGCAATTCTGAAATTTTTTGCTTTTTCCTGCTCCTCTTAGCATGATAAAGAAGATTCAAAGAGAGTGAGATGCCAGCTCCTTTCATTCAGTCAGTAGCTTCAATCATTTCTGGACGTTTTTCAATGGCAAAAATCAATGAATATTGTAAATGCACAAACAGTAATTTCTCCGCATTGCAAGGTGCAATTCTGAAATGTTTTGCTTTTTCCTGCTCCTCTTAGCATGATAAAGAAGATTCAAAGAGAGTGAGATGCCAGCTCCTTTCATTCAGTCAGTAGCTTCAGTCATTTCTGGTATATGAATAACATGATGTTTTTCAATGGCAAAAATCAATGAATTTTGTAAATGCACAAACAGTAATTTCTCCGCATTGCAAGGTGCAATTCTGAAATTTTTTGCTTTTTCCTGCTCCTCTTAGCATGATAAAGAAGATTCAAAGAGAGTGAGATGCCAGCTCCTTTCATTCAGTCAGTAGCTTCAATCATTTCTGGACGTTTTTCAATGGCAAAAATCAATGAATATTGTAAATGCACAAACAGTATTTTCTCCGCATTGCAAGGTGCAATTCTGAAATTTTTTGCTTTTTCCTGCTCCTCTTAGCATTATGAAGAAGATTCAAAGAGAGTGAGATGCCAGCTCCTTTCATTCAGTCAGTAGCTTCAAACATTTCTGGTATATGAATAACATGATGTTTTTCAATGGCAAAAATCAATGAATATTGTAAATGCACAAACAGTAATTTCTCCGCATTGCAAGGTGCAATTCTGAAATTTTTTGCTTTTTCCTGCTCCTCTTAGCATGATAAAGAAGATTCAAAGAGAGTGAGATGCCAGCTCTTTTCGTTCAGTCAGTAGCTTCAATAATTTCTGGACGTTTTTCAATGGCAAAAATCATTGAATATTGTAAATGCACAAACAGTAATTTCTCCGCATTGCAAGGTGCAATTCTGAAATTTTTTACTTTTTCCTGCTCCTCTTAGCATGATAAAGAAGATTCAAAGAGAGTGAGATGTCAGCTCCTTTCATTCAGTCAGTAGCTTCAATCATTTCTGGACGTTTTTCAATGGCAAAAATCAATGAATATTGTAAATGCACAAACAGTAATTTCTCCGCATTGCAAGGTGCAATTCTGAAATTTTTTGCTTTTTCCTGCTCCTCTTAGCATGATAAAGAAGTTTCAAAGAGAGTGAGATGCCAGCTCCTTTCATTCAGTCAGTAGCTTCAATCATTTCTGGACGTTTTTCAATGGCAAAAATCAATGAATATTGTAAATGCACAAACAGTAATTTCTCCGCATTGCAAGGTGCAATTCTGAAATTTTTTGCTTTTTCCTGCTCCTCTTAGCATGATAAACAAGATTCAAAGAGAGTGAGATGCCAGCTCCTTTCATTCAGTCAGTAGCTTCAATCATTTCTGGACGTTTTTCAATGGCAAAAATTAATGAATATTGTAAATGCACAAACAGTAATTTCTCCGCATTGCAAGGTGCAATTCTGAAATTTTTTGCTTTTTCCTGCTCCTCTTAGCATGATAAAGAAGATTCAAAGAGAGTGAGATGCCAGCTCCTTTCATTCAGTCAGTAGCTTCAAACATTTCTGGTATATGAATAACATGATGTTTTTCAATGGCAAAAATCAATGAATATTGTAAATGCACAAACAGTAATTTCTCCGCATTGCAAGGTGCAATTCTGAAATTTTTTGCTTTTTCCTGCTCCTCTTAGCATGATAAAGAAGATTCAAAGAGAGTGAGATGCCAGCTCCTTTCATTCAGTCAGTAGCTTCAATCATTTCTGGACGTTTTTCAATTGCAAAAATCAATGAATATTGTAAATGCACAAACAGTAATTTCTCCGCATTGCAAGGTGCAATTCTGAAATTTTTTGCTTTTTCCTGCTCCTCTTAGCATGATAAAGAAGATTCAAAGAGAGTGAGATGCCAGCTCCTTTCATTCAGTCAGTAGCTTCTATCATTTCTGGTATATGAATAACATGATGTTTTTCAATGGCAAAAATCAATGAATATTGTAAATGCACAAACAGTAATTTCTCCGCATTGCAAGGTGCAATTCTGAAATTTTTTGCTTTTTCCTGCTCCTCTTAGCATGATAAAGAAGATTCAAAGAGAGTGAGATGCCAGCTCCTTTCATTCAGTCAGTAGCTTCAATCATTTCTGGTATATGAATAACATGATGTTTTTCAATGGCAAAAATCAATGAATATTGTAAATGCACAAACAGTAATTTATCCGCATTGCAAGGTGCAATTCTGAAATTTTTTGCTTTTTCCTGCTCCTCTTAGCATGATAAAAAGATTGAAAGATAGTGAGATGCCAGCTCCTTTCATTCAGTCAGTAGCTTCAAACATTTCTGGTATATGAATAACATGATGTTTTTCAATGGCAAAAATCAATGAATATTGTAAATGCACAAACAGTAATTTCTCCGCATTGCAAGGTGCAATTCTGAAATTTTTTGCTTTTTCCTGCTCCTCTTAGCATGATAAAGAAGATTCAAAGAGAGTGAGATGCCAGCTCCTTTCATTCAGTCAGTAGCTTCAATCATTTCTGGACGTTTTTCAATGGCAAAAATCAATGAATATTGTAAATGCACAAACAGTAATTTCTTCGCATTGCAAGGTGCAATTCTGAAATTTTTTGCTTTTTCCTGCTCCTCTTAGCATTATGAAGAAGATTCAAAGAGAGTGAGATGCCAGCTCCTTTCATTCAGTCAGTAGCTTCAAACATTTCTGGTATATGAATAACATGATGTTTTTCAATGGCAAAAATCAATGAATATTGTAAATGCACAAACAGTAATTTCTCCGCATTGCAAGGTGCAATTCTGAAATTTTTTGCTTTTTCCTGCTCCTCTTAGCATGATAAAGAAGATTCAAAGAGAGTGAGATGCCAGATCCTTTCATTCAGTCAGTAGCTTCAATCATTTCTGGTATATGAATAACATGATGTTTTTCAATGGCAAAAATCAATGAATATTGTAAATGCACAAACAGTAATTTCTCCGCATTGCAAGGTGCAATTCTGAAATTTTTTGCTTTTTCCTGCTCCTCTTAGCATGATAAAGAAGATTCAAAGAGAGTGAGATGCCAGCTCCTTTCATTCAGTCAGTAGCTTCAATCATTTCTGGTATATGAATAACATGATGTTTTTCAATGGCAAAAATCAATGAATATTGTAAATGCACAAACAGTAATTTTTCCGCATTGCAAGGTGCAATTCTGAAATTTTTTGCTTTTTCCTGCTCCTCTTAGCATTATGAAGAAGATTCAAAGAGAGTGAGATGCCAGCTCCTTTCATTCAGTCAGTAGCTTCAAACATTTCTGGTATATGAATAACATGATGTTTTTCAATGGCAAAAATCAATGAATATTGTAAATGCACAAACAGTAATTTCTCCGCATTGCAAGGTGCAATTCTGAAATTTTTTGCTTTTTCCTGCTCCTCTTAGCATGATAAACAAGATTCAAAGAGAGTGAGATGCCAGCTCCTTTCATTCAGTCAGTAGCTTCAATCATTTCTGGACGTTTTTCAATGGCAAAAATCAATGAATATTGTAAATGCACAAACAGTAATTTCTCCGCATTGCAAGGTGCAATTCTGAAATTTTTTGCTTTTTCCTGCTCCTCTTAGCATGATAAAGAAGATTCAAAGAGAGTGAGATGCCAGCTCCTTTTATTCAGTCAGTAGCTTCAAACATTTCTGGTATATGAATAACATGATGTTTTTCAATGGCAAAAATCAATGAATATTGTAAATGCACAAACAGTAATTTCTCCGCATTGCAAGGTGCAATTCTGAAATTTTTTGCTTTTTCCTGCTCCTCTTAGCATGATAAAGAAGATTCAAAGAGAGTGAGATGCCAGCTCCTTTCATTCAGTCGGTAGCTTCAATCATTTCTGGACGTTTTTCAATTGCAAAAATCAATGAATATTGTAAATGCACAAACAGTAATTTCTCCGCATTGCAAGGTGCAATTCTGAAATTTTTTGCTTTTTCCTGCTCCTGTTAGCATGATAAAGAAGATTCAAAGAGAGTGAGATGCCAGCTCCTTTCTTTCAGTCAGTAGCTTCAATCATTTCTGGTATATGAATAACATGATGTTTTTCAATGGCAAAAATCAATGAATATTGTAAATGCACAAACAGTAATTTATCCGCATTGCAAGGTGCAATTCTGAAATTTTTTGCTTTTTCCTGCTCCTCTTAGCATGATAAAGAAGATTCAAAGAGAGTGAGATGCCAGCTCCTTTCATTCAGTCAGTAGCTTCAAACATTTCTGTTATATGAATAACATGATGTTTTTCAATGGCAAAAATCAATGAATATTGTAAATGCACAAACAGTAATTTCTCCGCATTGCAAGGTGCAATTCTGAAATTTTTTGCTTTTTCCTGCTCCTCTTAGCATGATAAAGAAGATTCAAAGAGAGTGAGATGCCAGCTCCTTTCATTCAGTCAGTAGCTTCAATCATTTCTGGACGTTTTTCAATGGCAAAAATCAATGAATATTGTAAATGCACAAACAGTAATTTCTCCGCATTGCAAGGTGCAATTCTGAAATTTTTTGCTTTTTCCTGCTCCTCTTAGCATGATAAAGAAGATTCAAAGAGAGTGAGATGCCAGCTCCTTTCATTCAGTCAGTAGCTTCAGTCATTTCTGGTATATGAATAACATGATGTTTTTCAATGGCAAAAATCAATGAATTTTGTAAATGCACAAACAGTAATTTCTCCGCATTGCAAGGTGCAATTCTGAAATTTTTTGCTTTTTCCTGCTCCTCTTAGCATGATAAAGAAGATTCAAAGAGAGTGAGATGCCAGCTCCTTTCATTCAGTCAGTAGCTTCAAACATTTCTGGTATATGAATAACATGATGTTTTTCAATGGCAAAAATCAATGAATATTGTAAATGCACAAACAGTAATTTCTCCGCATTGCAAGGTGCAATTATGAAATTTTTTGCTTTTTCCTGCTCCTCTTAGCATGATAAAGAAGATTCAAAGAGAGTGAGATGCCAGCTCCTTTCATTCAGTCAGTAGCTTCAATCATTTCTGGACGTTTTTCAATGGCAAAAATCAATGAATATTGTAAATGCACAAACAGTAATTTCTCCGCATTGCAAGGTGCAATTCTGAAATTTTTTGCTTTTTCCTGCTCCTCATAGCATGATAAAGAAGATTCAAAGAGAGTGAGATGCCAGCTCCTTTCATTCAGTCAGTAGCTTCAATCATTTCTGGACGTTTTTCAATGGCAAAAATCAATGAATATTGTAAATGCACAAACAGTAATTTCTCCGCATTGCAAGGTGCAATTCTGAAATTTTTTGCTTTTTCCTGCTCCTCTTAGCATTATGAAGAAGATTCAAAGAGAGTGAGATGCCAGCTCCTTTCATTCAGTCAGTAGCTTCAAACATTTCTGGTATATGAATAACATGATGTTTTTCAATGGCAAAAATCAATGAATATTGTAAATGCACAAACAGTAATTTCTCCGCATTGCAAGGTGCAATTCTGAAATTTTTTGCTTTTTCCTGCTCCTCTTAGCATGATAAAGAAGTTTCAAAGAGAGTGAGATGCCAGCTCCTTTCATTCAGTCAGTAGCTTCAATCATTTCTGGACGTTTTTCAATGGCAAAAATCAATGAATATTGTAAATGCACAAACAGTAATTTCTCCGCATTGCAAGGTGCAATTCTGAAATTTTTTGCTTTTTCCTGCTCCTCTTAGCATGATAAACAAGATTCAAAGAGAGTGAGATGCCAGCTCCTTTCATTCAGTCAGTAGCTTCAATCATTTCTGGACGTTTTTCAATGGCAAAAATTAATGAATATTGTAAATGCACAAACAGTAATTTCTCCGCATTGCAAGGTGCAATTCTGAAATTTTTTGCTTTTTCCTGCTCCTCTTAGCATGATAAAGAAGATTCAAAGAGAGTGAGATGCCAGCTCCTTTCATTCAGTCAGTAGCTTCAAACATTTCTGGTATATGAATAACATGATGTTTTTCAATGGCAAAAATCAATGAATATTGTAAATGCACAAACAGTAATTTCTCCGCATTGCAAGGTGCAATTCTGAAATTTTTTGCTTTTTCCTGCTCCTCTTAGCATGATAAAGAAGATTCAAAGAGAGTGAGATGCCAGCTCCTTTCATTCAGTCAGTAGCTTCAATCATTTCTGGACGTTTTTCAATTGCAAAAATCAATGAATATTGTAAATGCACAAACAGTAATTTCTCCGCATTGCAAGGTGCAATTCTGAAATTTTTTGCTTTTTCCTGCTCCTCTTAGCATGATAAAGAAGATTCAAAGAGAGTGAGATGCCAGCTCCTTTCATTCAGTCAGTAGCTTCTATCATTTCTGGTATATGAATAACATGATGTTTTTCAATGGCAAAAATCAATGAATATTGTAAATGCACAAACAGTAATTTCTCCGCATTGCAAGGTGCAATTCTGAAATTTTTTGCTTTTTCCTGCTCCTCTTAGCATGATAAAGAAGATTCAAAGAGAGTGAGATGCCAGCTCCTTTCATTCAGTCAGTAGCTTCAATCATTTCTGGTATATGAATAACATGATGTTTTTCAATGGCAAAAATCAATGAATATTGTAAATGCACAAACAGTAATTTATCCGCATTGCAAGGTGCAATTCTGAAATTTTTTGCTTTTTCCTGCTCCTCTTAGCATGATAAAAAGATTGAAAGATAGTGATATGCCAGCTCCTTTCATTCAGTCAGTAGCTTCAAACATTTCTGGTATATGAATAACATGATGTTTTTCAATGGCAAAAATCAATGAATATTGTAAATGCACAAACAGTAATTTCTCCGCATTGCAAGGTGCAATTCTGAAATTTTTTGCTTTTTCCTGCTCCTCTTAGCATGATAAAGAAGATTCAAAGAGAGTGAGATGCCAGCTCCTTTCATTCAGTCAGTAGCTTCAATCATTTCTGGACGTTTTTCAATGGCAAAAATCAATGAATATTGTAAATGCACAAACAGTAATTTCTTCGCATTGCAAGGTGCAATTCTGAAATTTTTTGCTTTTTCCTGCTCCTCTTAGCATTATGAAGAAGATTCAAAGAGAGTGAGATGCCAGCTCCTTTCATTCAGTCAGTAGCTTCAAACATTTCTGGTATATGAATAACATGATGTTTTTCAATGGCAAAAATCAATGAATATTGTAAATGCACAAACAGTAATTTCTCCGCATTGCAAGGTGCAATTCTGAAATTTTTTGCTTTTTCCTGCTCCTCTTAGCATGATAAAGAAGATTCAAAGAGAGTGAGATGCCAGATCCTTTCATTCAGTCAGTAGCTTCAATCATTTCTGGTATATGAATAACATGATGTTTTTCAATGGCAAAAATCAATGAATATTGTAAATGCACAAACAGTAATTTCTCCGCATTGCAAGGTGCAATTCTGAAATTTTTTGCTTTTTCCTGCTCCTCTTAGCATGATAAAGAAGATTCAAAGAGAGTGAGATGCCAGCTCCTTTCATTCAGTCAGTAGCTTCAATCATTTCTGGTATATGAATAACATGATGTTTTTCAATGGCAAAAATCAATGAATATTGTAAATGCACAAACAGTAATTTATCCGCATTGCAAGGTGCAATTCTGAAATTTTTTGCTTTTTCCTGCTCCTCTTAGCATTATGAAGAAGATTCAAAGAGAGTGAGATGCCAGCTCCTTTCATTCAGTCAGTAGCTTCAAACATTTCTGGTATATGAATAACATGATATTTTTCAATGGCAAAAATCAATGAATATTGTAAATGCACAAACAGTAATTTCTCCGCATTGCAAGGTGCAATTCTGAAATTTTTTGCTTTTTCCTGCTCCTCTTAGCATGATAAACAAGATTCAAAGAGAGTGAGATGCCAGCTCCTTTCATTCAGTCAGTAGCTTCAATCATTTCTGGACGTTTTTCAATGGCAAAAATCAATGAATATTGTAAATGCACAAACAGTAATTTCTCCGCATTGCAAGGTGCAATTCTGAAATTTTTTGCTTTTTCCTGCTCCTCTTAGCATGATAAAGAAGATTCAAAGAGAGTGAGATGCCAGCTCCTTTTATTCAGTCAGTAGCTTCAAACATTTCTGGTATATGAATAACATGATGTTTTTCAATGGCAAAAATCAATGAATATTGTAAATGCACAAACAGTAATTTCTCCGCATTGCAAGGTGCAATTCTGAAATTTTTTGCTTTTTCCTGCTCCTCTTAGCATGATAAAGAAGATTCAAAGAGAGTGAGATGCCAGCTCCTTTCATTCAGTCGGTAGCTTCAATCATTTCTGGACGTTTTTCAATTGCAAAAATCAATGAATATTGTAAATGCACAAACAGTAATTTCTCCGCATTGCAAGGTGCAATTCTGAAATTTTTTGCTTTTTCCTGCTCCTGTTAGCATGATAAAGAAGATTCAAAGAGAGTGAGATGCCAGCTCCTTTCTTTCAGTCAGTAGCTTCAATCATTTCTGGTATATGAATAACATGATGTTTTTCAATGGCAAAAATCAATGAATATTGTAAATGCACAAACAGTAATTTATCCGCATTGCAAGGTGCAATTCTGAAATTTTTTGCTTTTTCCTGCTCCTCTTAGCATGATAAAGAAGATTCAAAGAGAGTGAGATGCCAGCTCCTTTCATTCAGTCAGTAGCTTCAAACATTTCTGGTATATGAATAACATGATGTTTTTCAATGGCAAAAATCAATGAATATTGTAAATGCACAAACAGTAATTTCTCCGCATTGCAAGGTGCAATTCTGAAATTTTTTGCTTTTTCCTGCTCCTCTTAGCATGATAAAGAAGTTTCAAAGAGAGTGAGATGCCAGCTCCTTTCATTCAGTCAGTAGCTTCAATCATTTCTGGACGTTTTTCAATGGCAAAAATCAATGAATATTGTAAATGCACAAACAGTAATTTCTCCGCATTGCAAGGTGCAATTCTGAAATTTTTTGCTTTTTCCTGCTCCTCTTAGCATGATAAACAAGATTCAAAGAGAGTGAGATGCCAGCTCCTTTCATTCAGTCAGTAGCTTCAATCATTTCTGGACGTTTTTCAATGGCAAAAATTAATGAATATTGTAAATGCACAAACAGTAATTTCTCCGCATTGCAAGGTGCAATTCTGAAATTTTTTGCTTTTTCCTGCTCCTCTTAGCATGATAAAGAAGATTCAAAGAGAGTGAGATGCCAGCTCCTTTCATTCAGTCAGTAGCTTCAAACATTTCTGGTATATGAATAACATGATGTTTTTCAATGGCAAAAATCAATGAATATTGTAAATGCACAAACAGTAATTTCTCCGCATTGCAAGGTGCAATTCTGAAATTTTTTGCTTTTTCCTGCTCCTCTTAGCATGATAAAGAAGATTCAAAGAGAGTGAGATGCCAGCTCCTTTCATTCAGTCAGTAGCTTCAATCATTTCTGGACGTTTTTCAATTGCAAAAATCAATGAATATTGTAAATGCACAAACAGTAATTTCTCCGCATTGCAAGGTGCAATTCTGAAATTTTTTGCTTTTTCCTGCTCCTCTTAGCATGATAAAGAAGATTCAAAGAGAGTGAGATGCCAGCTCCTTTCATTCAGTCAGTAGCTTCTATCATTTCTGGTATATGAATAACATGATGTTTTTCAATGGCAAAAATCAATGAATATTGTAAATGCACAAACAGTAATTTCTCCGCATTGCAAGGTGCAATTCTGAAATTTTTTGCTTTTTCCTGCTCCTCTTAGCATGATAAAGAAGATTCAAAGAGAGTGAGATGCCAGCTCCTTTCATTCAGTCAGTAGCTTCAATCATTTCTGGTATATGAATAACATGATGTTTTTCAATGGCAAAAATCAATGAATATTGTAAATGCACAAACAGTAATTTATCCGCATTGCAAGGTGCAATTCTGAAATTTTTTGCTTTTTCCTGCTCCTCTTAGCATGATAAAAAGATTGAAAGATAGTGAGATGCCAGCTCCTTTCATTCAGTCAGTAGCTTCAAACATTTCTGGTATATGAATAACATGATGTTTTTCAATGGCAAAAATCAATGAATATTGTAAATGCACAAACAGTAATTTCTCCGCATTGCAAGGTGCAATTCTGAAATTTTTTGCTTTTTCCTGCTCCTCTTAGCATGATAAAGAAGATTCAAAGAGAGTGAGATGCCAGCTCCTTTCATTCAGTCAGTAGCTTCAATCATTTCTGGACGTTTTTCAATGGCAAAAATCAATGAATATTGTAAATGCACAAACAGTAATTTCTTCGCATTGCAAGGTGCAATTCTGAAATTTTTTGCTTTTTCCTGCTCCTCTTAGCATTATGAAGAAGATTCAAAGAGAGTGAGATGCCAGCTCCTTTCATTCAGTCAGTAGCTTCAAACATTTCTGGTATATGAATAACATGATGTTTTTCAATGGCAAAAATCAATGAATATTGTAAATGCACAAACAGTAATTTCTCCGCATTGCAAGGTGCAATTCTGAAATTTTTTGCTTTTTCCTGCTCCTCTTAGCATGATAAAGAAGATTCAAAGAGAGTGAGATGCCAGATCCTTTCATTCAGTCAGTAGCTTCAATCATTTCTGGTATATGAATAACATGATGTTTTTCAATGGCAAAAATCAATGAATATTGTAAATGCACAAACAGTAATTTCTCCGCATTGCAAGGTGCAATTCTGAAATTTTTTGCTTTTTCCTGCTCCTCTTAGCATGATAAAGAAGATTCAAAGAGAGTGAGATGCCAGCTCCTTTCATTCAGTCAGTAGCTTCAATCATTTCTGGTATATGAATAACATGATGTTTTTCAATGGCAAAAATCAATGAATATTGTAAATGCACAAACAGTAATTTATCCGCATTGCAAGGTGCAATTCTGAAATTTTTTGCTTTTTCCTGCTCCTCTTAGCATTATGAAGAAGATTCAAAGAGAGTGAGATGCCAGCTCCTTTCATTCAGTCAGTAGCTTCAAACATTTCTGGTATATGAATAACATGATATTTTTCAATGGCAAAAATCAATGAATATTGTAAATGCACAAACAGTAATTTCTCCGCATTGCAAGGTGCAATTCTGAAATTTTTTGCTTTTTCCTGCTCCTCTTAGCATGATAAACAAGATTCAAAGAGAGTGAGATGCCAGCTCCTTTCATTCAGTCAGTAGCTTCAATCATTTCTGGACGTTTTTCAATGGCAAAAATCAATGAATATTGTAAATGCACAAACAGTAATTTCTCCGCATTGCAAGGTGCAATTCTGAAATTTTTTGCTTTTTCCTGCTCCTCTTAGCATGATAAAGAAGATTCAAAGAGAGTGAGATGCCAGCTCCTTTTATTCAGTCAGTAGCTTCAAACATTTCTGGTATATGAATAACATGATGTTTTTCAATGGCAAAAATCAATGAATATTGTAAATGCACAAACAGTAATTTCTCCGCATTGCAAGGTGCAATTCTGAAATTTTTTGCTTTTTCCTGCTCCTCTTAGCATGATAAAGAAGATTCAAAGAGAGTGAGATGCCAGCTCCTTTCATTCAGTCGGTAGCTTCAATCATTTCTGGACGTTTTTCAATTGCAAAAATCAATGAATATTGTAAATGCACAAACAGTAATTTCTCCGCATTGCAAGGTGCAATTCTGAAATTTTTTGCTTTTTCCTGCTCCTGTTAGCATGATAAAGAAGATTCAAAGAGAGTGAGATGCCAGCTCCTTTCTTTCAGTCAGTAGCTTCAATCATTTCTGGTATATGAATAACATGATGTTTTTCAATGGCAAAAATCAATGAATATTGTAAATGCACAAACAGTAATTT
Organism: Phyllobates terribilis; assembly: GCF_046119375.1. Taxonomy (NCBI): domain Eukaryota; kingdom Metazoa; phylum Chordata; class Amphibia; order Anura; family Dendrobatidae; genus Phyllobates; species Phyllobates terribilis. The sequence continues at coordinate 47,555 of NW_027368093.1, forward strand.
ATCCGCATTGCAAGGTGCAATTCTGAAATTTTTTGCTTTTTCCTGCTCCTCTTAGCATGATAAAGAAGATTCAAAGAGAGTGAGATGCCAGCTCCTTTCATTCAGTCAGTAGCTTCAAACATTTCTGTTATATGAATAACATGATGTTTTTCAATGGCAAAAATCAATGAATATTGTAAATGCACAAACAGTAATTTCTCCGCATTGCAAGGTGCAATTCTGAAATTTTTTGCTTTTTCCTGCTCCTCTTAGCATGATAAAGAAGATTCAAAGAGAGTGAGATGCCAGCTCCTTTCATTCAGTCAGTAGCTTCAATCATTTCTGGACGTTTTTCAATGGCAAAAATCAATGAATATTGTAAATGCACAAACAGTAATTTCTCCGCATTGCAAGGTGCAATTCTGAAATTTTTTGCTTTTTCCTGCTCCTCTTAGCATGATAAAGAAGATTCAAAGAGAGTGAGATGCCAGCTCCTTTCATTCAGTCAGTAGCTTCAGTCATTTCTGGTATATGAATAACATGATGTTTTTCAATGGCAAAAATCAATGAATTTTGTAAATGCACAAACAGTAATTTCTCCGCATTGCAAGGTGCAATTCTGAAATTTTTTGCTTTTTCCTGCTCCTCTTAGCATGATAAAGAAGATTCAAAGAGAGTGAGATGCCAGCTCCTTTCATTCAGTCAGTAGCTTCAAACATTTCTGGTATATGAATAACATGATGTTTTTCAATGGCAAAAATCAATGAATATTGTAAATGCACAAACAGTAATTTCTCCGCATTGCAAGGTGCAATTCTGAAATTTTTTGCTTTTTCCTGCTCCTCTTAGCATGATAAAGAAGATTCAAAGAGAGTGAGATGCCAGCTCGTTTCATTCAGTCGGTAGCTTCAATCATTTCTGGACGTTTTTCAATTGCAAAAATCAATGAATATTGTAAATGCACAAACAGTAATTTCTCCGCATTGCAAGGTGCAATTCTGAAATTTTTTGCTTTTTCCTGCTCCTGTTAGCATGATAAAGAAGATTCAAAGAGAGTGAGATGCCAGCTCCTTTCATTCAGTCAGTAGCTTCAATCATTTCTGGTATATGAATAACATGATGTTTTTCAATGGCAAAAATCAATGAATATTGTAAATGCACAAACAGTAATTTATCCGCATTGCAAGGTGCAATTCTGAAATTTTTTGCTTTTTCCTGCTCCTCTTAGCATGATAAAGAAGATTCAAAGAGAGTGAGATGCCAGCTCCTTTCATTCAGTCAGTAGCTTCAAACATTTCTGGTATATGAATAACATGATGTTTTTCAATGGCAAAAATCAATGAATATTGTAAATGCACAAACAGTAATTTCTCCGCATTGCAAGGTGCAATTCTGAAATTTTTTGCTTTTTCCTGCTCCTCTTAGCATGATAAAGAAGATTCAAAGAGAGTGAGATGCCAGCTCCTTTCATTCAGTCAGTAGCTTCAATCATTTCTGGACGTTTTTCAATGGCAAAAATCAATGAATATTGTAAATGCACAAACAGTAATTTCTCCGCATTGCAAGGTGCAATTCTGAAATTTTTTGCTTTTTCCTGCTCCTCTTAGCATGATAAAGAAGATTCAAAGAGAGTGAGATGCCAGCTCCTTTCATTCAGTCAGTAGCTTCAGTCATTTCTGGTATATGAATAACATGATGTTTTTCAATGGCAAAAATCAATGAATTTTGTAAATGCACAAACAGTAATTTCTCCGCATTGCAAGGTGCAATTCTGAAATTTTTTGCTTTTTCCTGCTCCTCTTAGCATGGTAAAGAAGATTCAAAGAGAGTGAGATGCCAGCTCCTTTCATTCAGTCAGTAGCTTCAAACATTTCTGGTATATGAATAACATGATGTTTTTCAATGGCAAAAATCAATGAATATTGTAAATGCACAAACAGTAATTTCTCCGCATTGCAAGGTGCAATTCTGAAATTTTTTGCTTTTTCCTGCTCCTCTTAGCATGATAAAGAAGATTCAAAGAGAGTGAGATGCCAGCTCGTTTCATTCAGTCGGTAGCTTCAATCATTTCTGGACGTTTTTCAATTGCAAAAATCAATGAATATTGTAAATGCACAAACAGTAATTTCTCCGCATTGCAAGGTGCAATTCTGAAATTTTTTGCTTTTTCCTGCTCCTGTTAGCATGATAAAGAAGATTCAAAGAGAGTGAGATGCCAGCTCCTTTCATTCAGTCAGTAGCTTCAATCATTTCTGGTATATGAATAACATGATGTTTTTCAATGGCAAAAATCAATGAATATTGTAAATGCACAAACAGTAATTTATCCGCATTGCAAGGTGCAATTCTGAAATTTTTTGCTTTTTCCTGCTCCTCTTAGCATGATAAAGAAGATTCAAAGAGAGTGAGATGCCAGCTCCTTTCATTCAGTCAGTAGCTTCAAACATTTCTGGTATATGAATAACATGATGTTTTTCAATGGCAAAAATCAATGAATATTGTAAATGCACAAACAGTAATTTCTCCGCATTGCAAGGTGCAATTCTGAAATTTTTTGCTTTTTCCTGCTCCTCTTAGCATGATAAAGAAGATTCAAAGAGAGTGAGATGCCAGCTCCTTTCATTCAGTCAGTAGCTTCAATCATTTCTGGACGTTTTTCAATGGCAAAAATCAATGAATATTGTAAATGCACAAACAGTAATTTCTCCGCATTGCAAGGTGCAATTCTGAAATTTTTTGCTTTTTCCTGCTCCTCATAGCATGATAAAGAAGATTCAAAGAGAGTGAGATGCCAGCTCCTTTCATTCAGTCAGTAGCTTCAATCATTTCTGGACGTTTTTCAATGGCAAAAATCAATGAATATTGTAAATGCACAAACAGTAATTTCTCCGCATTGCAAGGTGCAATTCTGAAATTTTTTGCTTTTTCCTGCTCCTCTTAGCATTATGAAGAAGATTCAAAGAGAGTGAGATGCCAGCTCCTTTCATTCAGTCAGTAGCTTCAAACATTTCTGGTATATGAATAACATGATGTTTTTCAATGGCAAAAATCAATGAATATTGTAAATGCACAAACAGTAATTTCTCCGCATTGCAAGGTGCAATTCTGAAATTTTTTGCTTTTTCCTGCTCCTCTTAGCATGATAAAGAAGATTCAAAGAGAGTGAGATGCCAGCTCCTTTCGTTCAGTCAGTAGCTTCAATCATTTCTGGACGTTTTTCAATGGCAAAAATCATTGAATATTGTAAATGCACAAACAGTAATTTCTCCGCATTGCAAGATGCAATTCTGAAATTTTTTACTTTTTCCTGCTCCTCTTAGCATGATAAAGAAGATTCAAAGAGAGTGAGATGCCAGCTCCTTTCATTCAGTCAGTAGCTTCAATCATTTACGGTATATGAATAACATGATGTTTTTCAATCGCAAAAATCAATGAATATTGTAAATGCACAAACAGTAATTTCTCCGCATTGCAAGGTGCAATTCTGAAATTTTTTGCTTTTTCCTGCTCCTCTTAGCATGATAAAGAAGATTCAAAGAGAGTGAGATGCCAGCTCCTTTCATTCAGTCAGTAGCTTCAATCATTTCTGGACGTTTTTCAATGGCAAAAATCAATGAATATTGTAAATGCACAAACAGTAATTTCTCCGCATTGCAAGGTGCAATTCTGAAATTTTTTACTTTTTCCTGCTCCTCTTAGCATGATAAAGAAGATTCAAAGAGAGTGAGATGCCAGCTCCTTTCATTCAGTCAGTAGCTTCAATCATTTCTGGTATATGAATAACATGATGTTTTTCAATGGCAAAAATCAATGAATTTTGTAAATGCACAAACAGTAATTTCTCCGCATTGCAAGGCGCAATTCTGAAATTTTTTGATTTTTCCTGCTCCTCTTAGCATGATAAAGAAGATTCAAAGAGAGTGAGATGCCAGCTCCTTTCATTCAGTCAGTAGCTTCAATCATTTCTGGACGTTTTTCAATGGCAAAAATCAATGAATATTGTAAATGCACAAACAGTAATTTCTCCGCATTGCAAGGTGCAATTCTGAAATTTTTTGCTTTTTCCTGCTCCTCTTAGCATGATAAAGAAGATTCAAAGAGAGTGAGATGCCAGCTCCTTTCATTCAGTCAGTAGCTTCAATCATTTCTGGACGTTTTTCAATGGCAAAAATCAATGAATATTGTAAATGCACAAACAGTAATTTCTCCGCATTGCAAGGTGCAATTCTGAAATTTTTTGCTTTTTCCTGCTCCTCTTAGCATGATAAACAAGATTCAAAGAGAGTGAGATGCCAGCTCCTTTCATTCAGTCAGTAGCTTCAATCATTTCTGGACGTTTTTCAAAGGCAAAAATCAATGAATATTGTAAATGCACAAACAGTAATTTCTCCGCATTGCAAGGTGCAATTCTGAAATTTTTTGCTTTTTCCTGCTCCTCTTAGCATGATAAAGAAGATTCAAAGAGAGTGAGATGCCAGCTCCTTTCATTCAGTCAGTAGCTTCAAACATTTCTGGTATATGAATAACATGTTTTTCAATGGCAAAAATCAATGAATATTGTAAATGCACAAACAGTAATTTCTCCGCATTGCAAGGTGCAATTCTGAAATTTTTTGCTTTTTCCTGCTCCTCTTAGCATGATAAAGAAGATTCAAAGAGAGTGAGATGCCAGCTCCTTTCATTCAGTCAGTAGCTTCAATCATTTCTGGACGTTTTTCAATGGCAAAAATCAATGAATATTGTAAATGCACAAACAGTAATTTCTCCGCATTGCAAGGTGCAATTCTGAAATTTTTTGCTTTTTCCTGCTCCTCTTAGCATGATAAAGAAGATTCAAAGAGAGTGAGATGCCAGCTCCTTTCATT